>NC_068987.1:20057804-20059411 GCF_001194135.2 Octopus bimaculoides | reverse complement strand
TATATATATATATATATATATATATATATTTATATCTATATTTATATTTATATATATACATACATGTGTGCGTACATAATTATGACCGTACTTTATGTCCATGTATGAGTATGCATACACGTATGTATGTATATATGATTGTATGTACGTGTATATTTAATTATGTGTGAACGTTTGAGCATGGGTATATAGATAGATAGATAGATAAATAGATAGATAGATAGATAGATAGATAGATAGATAGATAGATAGATAGATAGATAGATAGATAGATATACATACAAACTATCCATACATATGCGCATAGATATGTGTAGATAAATCTCTTTCTCTCTCTTTCTCTCTCTCGATCTATATCGAGAGAGAGAAAAAATAAGAGAAAGAGAGAATGGAGAGAGAGAAGGTGAAAAGGGAGGAGAGAAATTGTACTCCTGATTTCGTGCATTGGCCGTTTAAACACACCAGCTGGACACTTACAAACGTACACTCTATGTTATAAACAGAGTTATCTTCCCTTCGTTTTCACACTCAAACAAAAACACATAAGTGTGCGCGCACACACACACAGATAGCTGAATAGATAAAGAGAGAGAGAGAGAGAGAGAGAGAGAGAGAGAGAGAGAGAGAGAGAGAGAGAGAGAGAGAGAGAGAGAGAGAGAGAGAGAGAGAGAGAGAGAAAGAGTGAAAGAGAGATTTATGTTTATGTAAATATATAAATATATACGTTTACACACATGTATGCATACACAACTATATAAGTAGCTAGACAGACAGACAGACAGATAGGTAAACTGACAGGCAGTCAAACAGACAGACAGACAGACAGATAGACAGATACACAGATAGATAGATATATAGATAGATAGATAGACATAAATTTCTGTGTTTGTGTGTGTGTGTGTGTGTGTGTGTGTGTGTGTGTGTGTGTGTGTGTGTGTGTGTGTGTGTGTGTGTGTGTGTGTGTGTGTGTGTGTGTGTGTGTGTGTGTGTGTGAATATAGATACATCTATACAATGGTATTTGATGGTTATACGCACTCGTAAAATTGGCGATCCCGTCATAGTTGTTAGGCAACAACAGATCACAAAAAAAAGAAGAAACAAACAAAAATAGATAAACAAACAAACAAACAAACAAACAAACAAAACATTGAATTGCAACGACGGTTGAATAAAACACCATTAAAGCGATGATGAAAAAGTGTTACCACTCGAGAAGGTGGGGTGGAGAAGAAAAAAAAACGGGATGCGGTCGATATTGTAATAGATGTGGGTACACACATGTCCATTCCAGCGTGTAATATATTTGGTTAGGGACGAGCAGATCAGGATAAGACAGGGCAGGGCAGGCTGTAGTCTGTGATTAAGAGACAAACAGTCTGTCAGTCTGGAGGATTTGGTTGTTGTATGTGTGGTTGTGTAGGTTAGTTCGCTTGTTAAACGTATTCCTTCATCATCAGTTCTTTTTCTTCTTTTTTTGTTGCTTTTTACATTTGATTTTCTTTTCTGTTTTTCGTTTTCTTTAATTCTTTAGTTTAACTTTTTCTGTTTTGTTTTTTTTTTCTTTTCCTTCAGTTTAATTTTTGTGTATTTTTCTTTTGTTCTCCC
>NC_068987.1:20057099-20057706 GCF_001194135.2 Octopus bimaculoides | reverse complement strand
CTGGGAAGGGATTTATTTTATATATTTTTACAATTTTTTTCAGTTTTTTTTTAATGTTACTTTTTTTATTTTCATTTTATTATATTTTTCTTTTCAGCTATATTGTATTTTACTTTATTCTACTTTTCTTTCAGCATACATACACACACACACACACACACATACATACATACATACATACATACATACACACACATACATACATGCATACATACATACATACATATATATATATATGTATGTATATCTGTATACATACACACACACACACATACACATATAATGTATATTTATATATGTGTGTATGTGTGTGTTGTTCTTTAAATATTGAGCCCTTTCGTCCATCTATTTCTGACTATTCACCTTCGTGGCATAAATATGAAAAAAATACTAATAATAATATACATATACACACTACAAAACAATACTTGACTGACCGTAACGAAACAAACAAAAAAGAATAATACACACACACATACATACATACACAAACACACACACACACATACGCACACATACATTAATACATTAATACATATACACACTGACATATATGCACATACATATGTACGTATATATATATATATATATATATATATATATATAT
>NC_068987.1:20054530-20055475 GCF_001194135.2 Octopus bimaculoides | reverse complement strand
TAATAATAATAATAATAATAATAATAATAATAATAATAATAATAATAATAATAATAATAATAATAATAATGATAATAATAATAATGATATCTTTTACCCTTTACTTATTTCATTCATTGGACTTAAAGGGTTTAATTGAACAAATTGAGCACAGCACCATTTTTTTAGTATGATAATTATTTTATCGATATTTCAGCCTAACTGCTAAGTTACACGGGATGTAAGGAACCCAACGCCGGTTGTTAAGAGGTTTGAGAGGAGAAATACAAACACAAAGAATACACACATACACACACACACACATAAACACACACACACATAAACACACACATATATAAATATGTATATATGTATGTGTGTGTGTGTGTGTATGTATATATATATATATGTGTATGTATGTGTATATATATATATTTATGTGTGTCTGTGTGTGTGTATAAAACGGTCTTCCTCACTGTTTCCATCCACTAATTTCAATTTCACAAACAATGTACTGGTCGGCCCTCGAGGATCAACACTAATCCATTAGAGAATCAGAGAATCATAGCATCCCATCAGAAGAGATGCTCTGATTATACCGTCACGTGTCACCTTCACTCGATGGACAGGGTCTTAAAATTCTGTGTATGGGTGCCACACTCTCTGAATGAAAGAGACCAACTCCAGTGTTCCTCTAACACTTCCACTTTGCTTCTCCGCCGATGAAAAAATGGTGTCTTTACGTCAATGTGAAGCAGAGGAATGATTAGCCTAGTCTCAACAAACGAACAACATCTCAAATTAAGCCAGAGCTGCATCCACGCAGAGTTTTACGTTCAGCAAATGCACCAACTGAAATGACACGACTGGTGACACAGCATGCTTCTCAGTGACACAATGCTTGCTCTCAAGTTGGTAATTTGACCTAAAATGCAGTTCAAGAGCTAAGTTGGGAAGTTCTACCGA
>NC_068987.1:20051012-20054430 GCF_001194135.2 Octopus bimaculoides | reverse complement strand
ATGTATGTATGCATGCATGCATGTATGTGTCAATGCATGTTTGTATGTATGTAAAAGGAAGGAAGGGCTTCACACACATGTCTAGTTACTGCTACATATTTGTGTGTATATATGTATATATGTGTGTATATATATATATATAGTTATATTTATATATATACACATATAGTTATACACAGACACACACGCATACACACACACACACACACACACGCACACACAGAGCATAACTTAAAGAGTTTGACCGACTTCCAACAATCTATAGACATATACGCATGTGTGTGTGTGTGTGTGTGTGTGTGTGTGTGTGTGTGTGTGTGTGTGTGGCTGAATATAAAAGGACGTTAGGAAGTGTATGCGTGTTTATCTCTGTGTGTTAGTGTGTGTATGTGCGTGTGTGCATGCATACATGCGCGCGCGCGTGTGTAGGATCCTGTGAAACACTAAAGGGTTACCGCTTTTTTTGGCCCCCTATAATTTTTACAGAGTAGAGTCACAGTAAGTTTAGCGTAGATAACCTCCCCACCACTCCTCCCAAGATAAAATTCGGTTATGGATAAGAGAAAAATGTCACTTCACACCTCTAAATACGCGCGGTAAATTTCTGTGCTTTATTTATTTATTTATTTATTTATTTATTTGCTGCTCGTGGGTGGCTGGATAGGGCCCTCGACGCTGGGAAATGTGCAAATTAAACTGTTTTATGCAGTTAAACATTTAAATATATTAGGAATAGCATAATGTGTGTATTCAGATATCAAAACATATATCCGTATGAGATTTCATATGTGTAAGTGTATGTATGTATATATATGTATATATGTATGTATGTATGTATGTACGTATATATATATGTATGCGTGTGTATGTATATATATATATATATATATACATATACAGGCATACATATACAAATACAGAAACGCATGCTCATTTACACACAAATATATGTACATACATACATAAGAGTGTGCATGTATAGGTATATGTGTGTGCGTAGATAGATAGATAGATAGATAGATAGATAGATAGATAGATAGATAGATAGATAGATAGATAGATAGATACGCGTGTGCGCATTCATACGTGTGAATATATAAAAATGTATGTATTTTTGTATATACAGAGAATGAAAATAAAACGAAAGTAAGGGTAAATAATGATATAATATTGCATTTAATTAATTCCAAAATATATTACTAAAATTAAATCGTTTTAAGATATAATGATATCTATTGAAAAGCAGATCACCAGTATCAAATCATTTCAAAATATAATATTTCACATTCTAAAGTATATCATATCTGAAACACATTGCTACAACTAAATCACTTCAAGATTACGTATGCCAAGGTACATATTTTTAATATTCAAAATCATTTCAATATTGATTAAGCTCCCCAATGAACATGTTTATAAAGTTACCTAATTAAATATTTTAAAGTATATAATTATAACCGGTTTCACTTCTTATAGTTGATATTCAACGCAATCTACATTCTAAACACGTATATCACTTATATTACTTAGAAAATGCGTGATGATTCACCAACAACAGGCACATGAGCCGAAAACTAGGAAAATGAAAAATTCGATTCAGTGAGCGTTTAGATAGATGTGCATGAACTTTTGAGAGAACAATATAGAATGTTTTTATTGTAAAATAAAATCGTTATCCAACTATTGATATTTATTAAGATTTACTTTTAATTCATCTAATAACCCTTAAACAGCGGGAAAGTGTTGCATGAATATATGCGCTAAACCGAGCAAAATACAAAAGATATTTGTTGTTCTTAAGGGTAATTTTTATTTTCATTTTCACTTCAAGCACAAAAACTATAATTGTTAGTTTCCCACCCAATAAAATTGACAATCTGTTTATCGCAAGACATTCACTTTTATCGCAAGATATTCACGCAAGATATTCACGCAAGATATTCACTTTGTGGTATGAGCATGAATTCATTTCAGATACCCGTATTGTTGTTGTCAAACAAATGCACAAATGGAGAAAATTCGGTGCATTTTTTTTCCATCCAGGACTAGTTGAAGCATCAGTTTCTTCTGTGCTATCTAGAACGTTGTCGTCTATCGGAAGTAACTTCATTATAGACTCACTAAGTAACAAGAGATGAAATATTATATACATTAGCCACCCTTGCTAGCTATGCAGATGACACAAAAGCCTCTCAGACAATACAAAAATCCTGGAAATATTGCATATCTGTAACGGGAGTTGGACGCAATATACAGGTGGGCTGAGGACAACAACATGTAGTTTAATACAGGAAAATTCCAGGCCCTACGCTACCAGCACACAAAGCTAAACGACAGAATACACTGTCCCAGGAGGAATTGAAATCCCTGAATCCCTGGGCATTGACATGAGCAATGATGCATCTTTCTAAGTGCATATTACCAATTTGGTAATAAAATGCAGACGGCTGGTTGGATGTATCCTCCGAACGTTCAAAACAAGAGAAAATGAGACATTCATGATCCTTTGGAGGACAAAGAACTTTGTTTATCTTAATTTGTAAAAATAAAAGTATAAAAAAACTGCATTATTTATGGGATGACCCATAAACACGATGGAGTGTTGAAAAGTTCCTGGCTTTGGGCAAAAGCAAATAAAAGAGGATCAGTTAAATATGATTTTACTGAACATTTTCCCCTCTCAGATTTACAGTTATTGCAGCAGTCCTTCAGTTTTTCTGACTCCTTTAAAGCCAGGAACTTTTCAGCACTCCCACGTATATATGTGTGTTTGTATCTTTTATCTTTTCAGTCATTAAACTACGGTAGCACCGCCTTGAAGAATTCTCAGTTGAATGAATCGAGCCCAGTACTTTTTTATTTTAAGCCTGGTACTCATACTATCGGTTTCTTTTGCCGAACTGCTAAGTTACTGGGACGTAAACACACCAAGATCGCTTGTCAAGCGGTGGTTGGGGACAAGCACAGCCACAAAGATACACACACACACACACATAAATATATATATAAACGACGGACTTCATTGAATTTCCGTGTACCAAATCCACTCACAAGGTTTTGGCCGGCACGAGGCTATAGTAGAAGGACATTTGCCCAAGATGCCACGAAGAGGGATTGAACCCGGGACTATATAGTTGGGAAGTAAGCTTCTTACCACACAGCCACGCCTGTGTATAATATTATGTAAAATTATATATAAAAACAATATAACATTCAATCAAAAGATGGCTAAAAACGTTTTAGTGTACATGTTAATTTTTCAGCTTCCAATATATTTCGAAGTCACTGTCAACCTGTTACTTCAAAAACTTCTATGATTTATGACTGTATAGATAGATATCTTTTTATTATAGCCACACAGGGCTAAATACAGAAAATGGACAAATTACAAAGTAGAGCTTTTCTTGGGGGGGGGGAT
>NC_068987.1:20044824-20047809 GCF_001194135.2 Octopus bimaculoides | reverse complement strand
TCAACACAAACAACCAAACAAACATGGTTTCTTATCTGACTGTACAGTAATCATATTTGTTGATAATCTGTTACATTTAAGACAAGATTACGAGTTTCACAGACGAAATGCAAAGTGGTTTAAATCTACCACCACGTCACCAGCTTGGTAACAATCTTATCTTCACAAACCGCTGGTACATAATGTTAACTTCACCGGCATTTGAACTTCGGATATTTATGTGTGTGTGTGTGTGTGTGTGTGTGTGTGTGTGTGTGTGTGTGCACTGTTCCGTGATAGTAAGATCAGCAAAAAAGTACTCCATCTGGTGAGAGATGAATATTATTTGATAAATACATATATTATGTTTATTAAACAATATATATATGTATGTATGTCTCCTCTATTTTTTAATTATTATAAATCTTCCACTGAGGAGGGAGCTGGTTTCCGACAGAGATACAAGGCTCCATCTTTGGGATGTAGTTAACACAGACAACTTCACATTAGGAACCTGAGAAAAGTCTTGCATATTCTTACTGTTCCACTCACAGATCGCACTTGTAATATAATTTGTGAGTAGAACAGTATAAATATACAAGATTTTCTCAAGTTTAAAATGCGAATTTGTTCTTGTTATCTATATTGCAACAATAGAGCTTTGTATCTTTGTAAGAAACCCGGCCTTTCCTCAGAGAAAAAGTTGAAATAACAAAAAATATAGAACATACATTCATACCATTCTCTTCTCTCTTTATCTCTTTTCTTCTCATCTTTTCCCTCTTCCTGAGATTTTTCTGCTAATATCCGGCGAAAGACGATGTACGATACGTTATACTTTCACTCTACGGTTTTTACTGGGGGCTTGTGTTGTCTTTTCATTTGATTTTGTATTTTGTAATTTAATTTGTGATAAGTGGATGGCTAAATAGATAGACAGACAGACAGACAGACAGACAGACATGCAGACAGACAGACAGACAGACAGACATGCAGAGGCAGACAAACAAGCAGACAGCATGCAGGCAGACACACAAACAGACAGACAGACAGACAGACAGACAGACAGACAGACAGATAGATAGATAGATAGATAGATAGATAGATAGATAGATAGATAGATAGGTAGATAGATAGATAGATATGTTTCTTTATTGGCCACACAAGGGACAAAATACAAAGTAGAGCTTTTCTTTTTGGGAAGAAGAAGAGAAAAAAAAAGTGGGTCGAATTTCGATCAAAAGGGATCGTGAAGAAAAAAAAAAGGCCGATCAATAGTGATCGTGTATCACAGAAATGTCAATGTAAAAAGGGAAAACAGATTAGGTTTATCCGTGGAAAGAAAAGCCTACGGAAATGACCACGGTAACCTTCGGCAATAGTGTCATGCAAAAAAACGCATTACAGTAAGTGACCCTCTTTTTTCCTTCCTGTTTTTTGGCTCAATCTGGCTCCTGTTGGAGCTTTGCATGTTGGTGACGAAAGTCGCATTTATTTCTGCTCATAAAATTAATGATAAAGAATTTACAAGCATTTAAAGTTATACATTATTTACATTATTTACATTTGATGGATATTTGTCCTCATCTTTGTTGTTAACACGTTTCGGCTGATATACCCTCCAGCCTTCATCAGGTTTCTTGGGGAAATTTCGAACCTGGGTTCTCATTCCTAAGGTATTTTTCGATGTTATTATTATTATTCAGGTCATTGCCTGAAATCGAACTCGGAATTTTGGGGTTAGTAGCCCACGCTCTTAACCACGGGCATATGGCGTAGTGGTTAAGAGCGTGGGCTACTAACTCCAAGATTCCGAGTTTGATTACAGGCAATGACCTGAATAATAATAATTTTGAGATTCTGGGTCACATAAACTTCTAATAATAGCAGCATATATATCCCTCAAATACGCACTATCGTCTTTTAAAAAAAATGGGAGGGGGGGGAATAAGATGGGTAACGTATGTCCTAAATGTTATACTACGTCTGATAATTAAATGGTATGGTCACGGTTGGAAAGTTTTCATCGTTCGCCAACTTGATTGGAGATGATCTGGATCTGAACAATAACAACAAGATAAATAACAACAATCTTTTGTTATTAAAATATACAGCAGGATGTTTCACAAGTTGGTATGGATATTTTTGTGTTATCTATTTTATTTGTTTATTTATTTTGTATGTGTATATGTATGTATATGCGCATGCGCACGTGTGCATGTGTGTGTGTGTGTGTGTGTGGTGTCTGTGTGCCTCGCGCGCGCTTTATCATGTAACAAACAGTGGAAGATGGCGGAAGTGCAATGATGTTAAGAAACATTTAACCTCACAGCGACGCTTTTAGAGTGGAGTCTTTCGGTGCTTTGGCATATATTTCGTTATGCGAATGTTAGTGACTGAGAGAGATAGTTTCTTTGTGTGTGTGTAGCTTACATATATACAATATACGTGTGTGTGTGTGTGTGTGTGTGTGTGTGTGTGTGTGTGTGTGCTTATACATATGTATGTATGCATATATATAAAGGAATATATACAAATACACATTTATATGAATAGATAGACAGATGGATTAATAGATGAAGCTGTATATATATATATATATATATATATATATATACGCACACACATGCCTATGATTATATGTATATATTTATTGTATACACACATGTATACCTACATGTTCACACATGTACACACATATATACCTACATACTCTCTCTCTCCTTCTCTCTCTCTCCCTCTCTTTCTCTCTCTCCCTCTCTCTATTTCTCTCTCTCTCTCTCTCTCTCTATATATATATATATATATATATATATATATATACATTCGTCATGATAGATCGCTAACCACTACACACATGTTTTTCCTTTCTCCTTGTTTCTTTCTGTGTTCCTTTCTGTTGAAGAGCGTAGGCTCGAAACGTTATAGACTTTTTCAATTCCCGAGCGTTATACTAATACATCTATTTGTTTTCTACACCACCTGTCTTCATCTGTTGTGTTTTTT
>NC_068987.1:20040646-20044410 GCF_001194135.2 Octopus bimaculoides | reverse complement strand
ACCCTGCTTTCTCTGATGAGCAAGTTCTTTTGTTTAATTGATTTAAAATTGTTTCACTCTGTTCTCTTTCGTTATAATTGTAGAAACTATGCGAAAATTTGTGGATTTTGAGGCATCCGTTTGATATAACAGTCTCCAGATTATCATCTGTCGGATAACCTGGACCCGTAAAACCGTGAATGAGCTTAATGGGATGAAAACTTCAAGGTAATAAAATACGGATAAGGAGCTAAGAAGTGGTTTTTACACTGTTAATCGCACTACGTCGGTTATAAGGGATCTAGCTGACCAACGGAACAGCCGGCTCGAAAAATTAACATGCAAATGGCTGAGTACTCCTCAGACACACAGGGAGATTTATCGTAACAGAGAATGTGACAAGACTGGCCCTTTGAAATACAGGGGCTACTCATGTTTGCCAGCTGAGTGGACTGGAACAACATGATGTGTCTTGCTCAAAGATATAACGCACTGCCGGGAATCGAACTAATGGCCTTACGATCATGAGTTGTATATTCTAAACATTTAACAACATGTCGTCACTTATTTGGCTCAGTTGTCGTTCCAAACGCACGCACATTTACTCTTTTACTCTTTTACTTTATTCAGTCATTTTGACAGCGGCCATACTGGAGCACCGCCTTTAGTCGCACAAATCGACCTATTCTTTCTAAGCCTAGTACTTATTCTATCCGTTTCTTTTTGCCGAAACGCTAAGTTATGGGGACATAAACACACCAACATCGGTTGTCAAGCGATCATGGGGGGGGGGACAAACACAGACACACATACATGTCAGACGGGACCTTGATGACTGCTATAAAGCAGGAAAGTATACTAGCCCTTATATATTTAATACTCAATATTTCATATATTCAATAAGACATTCAATACTTCATTTAATTTTACTATTTATATTATATATTCCATATTCTATATCCCACTTTAATTTTATAAGAATATAAATAAAACATAAAAAACAGACAGAGTTGGAACTCTTTAAATTATATATATATATATATATATATATACACGACGGGCTTCTTTCAGATTCCGTCTACCAAATCCACTCACAAAGCATTAGCCGGCCCGAGGCTATAGTAGAGGAAACTTGCCCAAAGTGCCATGCAGTGGGACTGAATCCAGAACCTTGTAGTTGGGAAGCAAGCTTCTTACCACACAGCCACGCCTACGCCTATACATTTAAGCCTAAATATAACTAAATATAATACAAGCCTAAATATAACTAAATATAATACAAGCCTAAATATAACTAGCGCCAAAAGAGCAGATATATGTCTGTTAACATGAAAAGTTCATTCTCGCAGGACTTGAAGGGAAAGGGTAAAATATAGAACAGGCGTGAGCAACCGTTTCTGAGATGCAGGCCACATGAGATGTCACTTTGCATCAGGCGGACCGCACAGCTAAAAAGAATTCAATGTAATTTATCGTTATCAGAAGGTTTTGCGGGTTGCAGTTTTGCCCATTGTTGATATAGAAACTAGAGTAGAGAAGGAGAGAGGGTAGCATTTATGGAGGGTTAGTTTATAACTATTTCAACACCAGTTTAGAAGGGGAAACAGAGAATAATTGCTCTCACTATCTCTCTCTCTCTCACACACACACACATAAATACACACACACACACACACGCAAACGCACACATACATTACCTGTATGTATATATGCTGTATATGTACAACACACACACACACACACACACAAGCCGCAAATATTCAGCTGAACTAATAAGTCCTTTTTGTTTTCCAGCTCATTAACAAGCAAAGATCATGCACATTATTTAGTAGCTGTACATATATATAATTATATAGATAGATAGATAGATAGATAGATAGATAGATAGATAGATAGATAGATAGATAGATAGATAGATAGATAATATATGCACACACACAAATACACACACACAAATATATATATGTGGTGTATACCTATACACATATGTGTATACACGACGGGCTTCTTTCAGTTTCCGTCAAACAAATCCACTCACAAGGCTTTTGTCAACCCGAGGCTATAGTAGAAGACATTTGCCCAAGGTGCCACACAATGGGACTGAACCCGGAGCTATGTGGTTGGGAAGCTGCTACGAATGCATATACTCATACATATATACATTGTTTATTTCACCGTTTCGTTTTCCTGTCTTGTTTTCCGTCCGCCACTACCCTCCACGAAAACAGTTTAATTTGTGTTCGTGGGAAGAACCATTTTAACGATGCGTACTGCCTTAATTCTTCGAAACGCCGGAGTTTTAATGGTGGCAGCTGATGAAGGGGATGCTTCTATGTGGCCTGCTTGTTTGTTGCACCTTGTTTACCATTTTGTCCTTGTTCTTTTGCCACGTCATGTACCCAGTTATGTATCTATATGTACATGTAGATGAACGTATATACATACATGTACATATATATGCATATACTCATATATTGTTTATATATATATACATATACGTGTGTGTGTGATCAAATATACCAGATAATTGTACGTTCACTAAATAGAGACTGATAATTATATATATATATAGAAGATAAATTATTTACACAGCAACAGTTTTAAAAGTCAAAAATAAGGACAGGAGAGATTTTATTATTAATATCGAGTAGGGTTGCCATCTGGCAGAATTGTTAGCACGCCGGGCTAAATGCTTGACGGTAGCTCGTCTGTCCTTACGTTCTAAGTTCAAATTTCACCGAGGTCGATTTTGCTTATCATACTTTCGGGGTCGGTAAAATAAGTACCAGTTGAGTACTGAGGTCGATGAAATCTACTTACCCTCTCCCCAAAATTTCAGGCCTTGTGCTTATAGTAGAAAGGATTATTAATATCGAGTTTGAAGGCGGCGACGTGGCAGAATCGTTAGCGCGCCAGACGAAATGCTTAGCAGTATTTCGCCCGTCCCTACGTTCTGCGTTCAAATTGCGCCGAGGTCGACTTTGCCTTACATTCTATCGGGGTCGATAAATTAAGTACTACTGAAACACTGGGGTCGATGTAATCGACTCATCCCCTCCCCCAAAACTGCAGTCCGTGTGGCAAAATTTGAAACCATTATTAATATCGGGTTTAAAATTCAAGATGAAATTAAAACTACGGGGCCAGTACGGAAAGATTTAGTAGAAAGAAAAAGAGACAGTTGGAGTTAGCTAGGCTGTGTAAAGGAATCATCTCTCTATCTTGGGATAAATAAAGATGAAAGGTTGATTCTATGTTGGATGTAGAAGCAAAAGGTTGACTCAGTGTATGAATAAAACTGAATTGATAATACAGTCGTTAGAAGGAGAATTACGTAATTATGCGTGTGAAAGGTCAGAAAATATAAGACAAGGAATCACAGAAGAGGATTAGCGGAGCATAATGCAATATGTAAATTTACGATATAAAAGGGATTCAATGTTCATATGTATTTTAGGGTACTCGGTGTAAATTTGGTTTGACACAATATATTAGCATGGTTACGAATACGAGGGGAAGTCGGTTTGTTATTGCTTAAAAGTTTTAAATAAGTTATGCAGCCAGAATGAAATTCAATTTCGAGGGTTTTCGAATAAAAAATATCTCTTCATATATGTACACGACCAACTACACGTGGAGTGTTGCGTGGTACCTTGAGCAAGTGTCTTCTACTATAGCTTCGGGCCGACCAAAGCCTTGTAAGTGGATTTGGTAGACGGAAACTGAAAGAAGCCCGTCGTATATTTGTATATATATGTATATATATGTATATATATATATATATA
>NC_068987.1:20034221-20036395 GCF_001194135.2 Octopus bimaculoides | reverse complement strand
AAAAAAAAAAAAAAAAAAGGAAAGGCCGATCAATAGGGATCGTGTATCACACAGTAATGTTCTCGTGTAAAAGAGGGGAGGACAGTTTAGGTTTGGCCGTGGAAAGAAAAGCCTACGGAAAAGACCACGGTAACCTTGATCTTTTTATTATGGCCACACAGGGCTAAATACAGAAAGTGAACAAAATACAATGTAGAGCTTTTCTTTTGGCGGAACAAAGAAAAAAAAAAGAGGAAAGTGGGTAGAATTTCGATCAAAAGAGATCGTGAAAAAAAACATGGGGAAAGCCGATCAATAGGGATCGTGTACAGATAGATAGATAGATAGATAGATAGATAGATAGATAGATAGATACATACATACATACATACATACATACATACATACATACATACATACATACGTACATACATACATACATACATACATACATACATACATACATGCATACATACGTACATACATACATTCTTATATACATATTATATACACATATATGTACATATATATTTATACATATATATGTCTATATATGTATACATATATCTATATATACACACACACACAATTCCGTAGCTTAGGTTTTGGAATTTCGGTCTAATCAAAATCTATCTTGATAGCACCATACATGCATACATAGTCAGACACACACACACGCACACACACGAGCCCACACACGAGCCCACACACACATACACACGCACTCACACATATACACACACATTACATACGCGCGCGCGCACACAATGTGCAAATATTACTGGGAGAAAGAGACAGAGAGTAACAGTGAAGAATAAGGAAGAGGGGAGAGAGAAAGAGAGAGAAAGGAGGAAAGACAGAAAGAAAGAGAGGGGAAGAATGAGTAAAACAGAAAGAGAGTGAGTAATAGAGAGGGTTGGCGGAGAAGAGAAGAGAAAGACATAACGAGGGAGTGAGAAAGAGAGAGAGAAAGACGGACAGGCGGGGAGGAGGACTAAGAGAGAGGAGGGAAGAGAAAGCGAGAGTAGGTGAGACAAACGAACGAAACAGAGGAGAGAAGAAGACAGAGTGAGAATGAGCGAGAATGAACGAGAATGAACGAGAGTGAACGAGGTTTCAATGCTTTTGCCAGGATGAAGTCCGCCGGCAAAGACCTGGCATGAGAGGTTTGTTTAAAGCTTGCATTGAAAATTATGACAGCCGACATTTCAGATACGATTTCTCAGAAATTGTGACATGCTGCACATTGCTATCACCAGATGTCGCTTCTCTAGATATTTCTGCTGACAGACGACCACCGCCGCCACAACGAAGACGACGGCGACCACGACATTGTCGATGTTGTTACTCTCTTTTACTTGTTTCAGTCATTTGACTGTGGCCATGCTGGAGCATCGCCTTTAGTCGAGCAAACCGACCCCCGGACTTATTCTTTGTAAACCTAGTACTTTTTCTATCGGTTTCTTTTGCCGAACCGCTAAGTTACGGGGACATAAACACACCAGCATCGGTTGTCAAGCGATGTTTGTGGGGGGGGGGGTCAAACACAGATACACAAACACACATATACACATACATATACATATATACGACGGGCTTCTTTCAGTTTCCGTCTACCAAATCCACCCGCAAGGCTTTGGTCGGCCCGAGGCTATAGTAGAAGACACTTGCCCAAGGTGCTACGCAGTGCGACTGAACCCGGAACCATGTGGTTGGTGAGTAAGCTACTTACCACACAGCCACTCCTGCGCCTATGTTGTTGATAATAATGATGATGATGATGATGATGATGTCGACGACGAAGACAATGAAAAAGAAATCACAACCGACTACGACCATAACAACGACTTAACCCTAACCCTAATTCTAACCCAACCGTAAGACCCCTGCACGGGCAGCGACGGTGGAGGAGAGGTGGCGCTGTTTGTGTCTGTTGTTATTGCCTCTAGTAACTTACCCCTACCCTCAATAAAAGTTGCTGGCCTTGTGCCTAAATAAGAAACCATTATATCACATCCCTTTCATGTGGTAGATTGGCAGAATCGTTAGCGCATCGGAAGAAAAGCTTTGGGGTATCTGCTCCGATTCTTTACGCGCTGAGTTCAAATCCCGCCGAGGATAACTTTGCATTTCAATTCTTCAGAGTCGATAAAATAAAGTAGTAGTTATGCGGAGGGTTCGAAACTGCTGGTCTT
>NC_068987.1:20030937-20032476 GCF_001194135.2 Octopus bimaculoides | reverse complement strand
GCTGTGTGGTAAGTAGCTTGCTTACCAAGCACATGGTTCCGGGTTCAGTCCCACTGCGTGGCACTTTGGGCAAGTGTCTTCTACTATAGCCTCGGGCCGACCAAAGCCTTGTGAGTGGATTTGGTAGACGGAAACTGAAAGAAGCCCGTCGTATATATGTATACATATATACGACGGGCTTCTTTCAGTTTCCGTCTACCAAATCCACTCACAAGGCTTTGGTCGGCCCGAGGCTATAGTAGAAGACACTTGCCCAAAGTGCCACGCAGTGGGACTGAACCCGGAACCATGTGCTTGGTAAGCAAGCTACTTACCACACAGCCACTCCTGCGCATATATATATATATATATGTATGCATGTATGTATGTGTGTGTATATGTTTGTGTGTCTGTGTTTGTCCCCCATACGTCACTTGACAACCGATGGTGGTGTGTTTATGTCCCCGTAACTTAGCGGTTCGGCAAAAAGAGAACAATAGAATAAGTACTAGGCTTACAAAGAATAAGCCCTAGGGGTCGATTTCCTCGACTAAAGGCAGTGCTCCAGCATGGCCGCAGTCAAATGACTGAAACAAGTAAAAGAGTAAAAGAGTATGTGTTATCACAGATCAATCCGTGATAAGCGTAACATAGTTTACAATTGAACATACGATAGTATCCTGGATCCGCGATGAATGAATAAGTGATAAACGAGGCTACGTGTATTAAACAGGCAACAGAGTGGTTGAGTCGATAGAACATCGGGTTGAATCCTTCGTAATATTGGTTCTGACGTTTTGTTTTTGATTTGCTTTTTTTTTCACTGGTCTTGTGAGGAAAAGAGTTTGCTAGACTAATCAATTAACCAACGGACCACTGGACTAATTATCCAATTAATTGATGATACGACTGAAATGAAACCTGGTCAGTTCAAAACGGTAAAGATGTTTCTGACGTATGGCTTTGAAACCTGGGAAACGACAAAATGAGACAAATAGAAGTTAGACGTCTTCCAGGCCAGATATCTGAGGCTGATACTAAAGATCACACACGAGGTCGTGTTTGAGAGAACTAGTGGTGGTGGTGGTGGTGGTGGTGGTGCATAACGCATTTGATCATGGTCGGATTGAGACCCATAGAGATCCTAGGAACTTAAAACATTTTGCTGCCACCCCCCATCCCCCACATATTCGTAATAATAAGCAATAATAAGCCAATTATAGCCGTCTTCGTTCCGTGGCTGTATAGCAAGAAGTTGCTACACAACCACATGGTTCTGTGTTCAGTTCCACTACGTGGCACTTTGACAAGTGTCTTCTATTTATAGCCCCGGGCCGGCCAAAGCTTTACGAGTGGCTTTGGTAGACTGAAACTGAAAGAAAACCCGTTGTGTGTGTGTGCGTGTGTGCGTGTGTGTGTGTGTGTGTGTGTGTGTGTGTGTGTGTCTTTGCGTCTGTGCTTGTCCTCTCTACCGCTTGACAACCGGTGTTAGTGTGATTACATCCCCATAACATAGCAGTTCGGCAAAAGAGTCTGATAGAATAAGTACCATGCTTTTAA
>NC_068987.1:20026674-20029481 GCF_001194135.2 Octopus bimaculoides | reverse complement strand
AGCGCCGCCTAGCCAAGGGAGATAACCTACTTATAGGAAAGCCCTATATACGTCGTATATACATATATATATGTGTGTATGTGTATATATTTCTGTGTATGTGACTTTGTGGTAAAATGCTTGCTTCCCAACTACAAGGTTCCGGGTTCAGTCCCACTGCGTGGCACCTTGGTCAACTTTTTCTTGGTACGAACCCCACCACTCCTCATTTCCCCCTTCTCTCTCTACCTCCCTTTCTCTCTCTTTCTCTCTCTCTCTCTCTCTCTCTCTGTGAGCAAAATATTTTTTTACCAGGTTCTTGTATGAGTACGACTGTGTCACAAGTCAGCTGGGCCGGTTACATGGATTGATTAATACATGAGGAGTTTCAATGTCCCTGTTGTAAGCTGCCACTCTCCTCACTCCTGAGTACACAGTGAAGATGATTATTTTTGCTTCTGATGTTGTTGTTGCTACTGTCAATGTTGTTGTTGTTTTTGTTGATCTCGACTCAGTGTTTCTATGTGATACACAACACACTCGTTCGCTGAATGAAATTTTCCTTAAGCATCGTTGTTTTTCTTTCACATACACACACACACACATACTCATACACACACACTCATACACACACACACACACACACATATGCTCACACACACAGACGCTCATACATAGGCATATGCGTATGTGTTTGTGTGTATTCCTACATACATACATACATACATACATACATACATGCATACATAAATATGTGTGTATGTGTATGTATGCATATCTGTATATATATATATATATATATATATATGTGTGTGTGTGTGTGTGTGTGTATGCATATATATATATATATATGCATATACACACATATGCATATATATATACAGTTACATACATATGTACATATGTGGGTGCGCATGTATACGTGCATATACACACATATATCTATATATATTTCTGTATATATATATGTGTGTGTGTGCGTGTGTGTGTGTGTGTTTGTGTTTGTGTGTCTGTATACGTACATAACATATGTATGCATGTATATATATGTATAAAGAAATATGAGCGTGTATATATATATGTATATGTATATATGTTTATGTATGTATGTTTGTGTGTATGTATATACGTATAAATACAAATGCACACACACACACACACACACACACACATATATATATATATATATAAGCATAAATAAATGAGTTTATTACACATAAGCTACTACGGGTTAGGATACGAGATAAGAGTTAATCTCGTGTGAGAATGAGAGCGTATGTGCGTGCATGTGTATGTGTGTATGAGAGTATACGAACGTCTGTGTATATGTATGTATGTGTCTGAATATGTGTATGTGAGATAGTATGTGTATGTATGGGTATATATTTTATAATGTGTGAGCGTACACTGATTACATTTTCGTTGGTCACTTCATCCATTAACAGATTAAACGACGAGAAAATGGCTAAAAATCGACCATTGGAAGCGATGTTCACCTCGTTTGAAGACAAGAAACTTGGACAATTCTAAGTGCAGACAGTCGTTCGGTTCATTTGTCTTACTTCGACATTCGCTCCTATCCAAACATGCCCTACACCCACCGCACGAAACAGTTTTTGGTTTGCCCGGAGACACGGGGGCACGGAGTAGACCAAGAAATCTGATTATCAGGAAATGTGTATATATATGTATATGACTGAGCTACACACATATGTGTGCGTGTGTGTGTGTGTGCGTGCATGTATGTATGTGTGCGTGTGTATGTATGTATGTATGTTTGTATGTATGTATGTATGTATGTGAATGTATGCATGTGTGCATTTGTATGTATATGTGTGTGCGCGCGCTTGTGTGTTAAATTTAATAAATAACAAATGTACAGGAAATTATGCCATGAATTTCATTGGCTTACGGTTGTTTCTGCTGTCCCATGCAATGTAATCAGAGCTAAGTGCTTCTGCATCACCTTATAGCTCCCTTACCATCTAACCATCTCTTAACATTTGTCCACAATAAGCAACCAAAATGGCGAAACGTACGTAGGAAATAATGATACAAACTTGTGTTTATCTTAATTTCTTCTACATTTGCTCTGCATCTCATAACTAGTAATTCTACTGAATAAAGTAGTTAATTAACTTGTTGCAGGCTGGAATGTGGTGATCTACATCAGGGGTTCTCAACCAGAGTCCATAAGAGCCTTAGCGGTCCATGCAAGATTCTATTGTTGAAATTTATGTGTAGTAAATTAGGCGTAGCTGTGTGGTAAGAAGCTTGCTTCCCAGCCATATGGTTCCTCTCTCTCTCTCTCTCTATATATATATATATATAGGAGTGGCTGTGTGGCGAGGAAGCTGGGAGTATTTGGCACCAGGTAAGTGGGAGCCAAAAACAAGGGGTCTAAACTGATGGTCGGATGCCTATCCTTCAGGAAAGCCATTACAAATTGCATCTGTAATGAGCAATGCTTTAATCGAACATTGTAAATATAATCAAATTATTGTTGTATATTTAAAATTGTAAATATTTAATCGATACAGCTACTTCACCCCTTTTATGTTTGTCTGTCCTTGTTCGTCCCCTCTTTGTAATACCTTTATGGCAGATATTTATGAAATAAAGTAGCTTGCTTATCAACCACATAGTTTCGAGTTCAGTCCATTGCGTGGTACCTTGGGCAAGTGTATTCTACTATAGCCTCGGGCCGACCAAAACCTTGTGAATGGATTTGGTAGACGGAAACTGAAAGAAGCCTGTCGTATACATACATATATATATATATATAATTATGTGTATTTCTTCTATCTTAAGGAATAAAAATTCTTCTG
>NC_068987.1:20023715-20024612 GCF_001194135.2 Octopus bimaculoides | reverse complement strand
TACAGACACACACAGGGGGAGAGGAAGAGAGGAGGAGCAGAGAGAGAGAGAAAGAAAGAGAGACAGGGGAGGAGTTGGAAAGAAAGAGAGAGAAGCCTGAGACGGAGAGGCTTGAAGAGTGGTATGCAGAATGGAATGAACTAAAGAGAAGAAGAAAAAATATTTAGAGGAGAAAAGACTGAGGTGATGGTGAGAGGAGGGAGGAAGTAGAGGAGGAAGAGGAGGAGACGGAGGAAAACGGTGATGACGACTGCGACGACAAAACAGTAGAAGGAGAAAGGAAGAGGAAAGAAGAGAAAGGAAGAGGGAAGTAGAGAAAGGAAATTATACAGAGAAGATGTGGTTTCAGTCACAGGGTGCAGCCTCATAAGATCCTGTTTTTTAACCCTCAGTTAAAAGAAGTGCCGGCATTTTTAGATTGTCCACCGAAATGTCAGTGTGTGCCTCTGTTTGCCAGCGTGTGCCTCCTGAGCTTATGTGTGTGTGTGTGTGTGTGTGTGTGTCTGTGCTTTGCGTGTGTGTGTCTGTGTCTAGTTGGGTACTTTGCCGTCAGTGCATTTGGGTGTGATTGTGTTAAGGTTAGAGTAGAGAGTTATTAACAACGATGTGTGACGCGTGAATGTGCGCAGTGCATATCCAATAGTGCTTATGAAAGAAAGTGTATATACGTTTGTGTGTGTGTATGTACGTTTGTCTCATAACACACATATATTATATATTATGTATGTATGTATGTATGTATGTATGTATGTATGTATGTGTAATTGCTTGTATGTAGCCAGAGATAAACAGATAAATCGATATAGATATTAGCTATGTAATACGTATGTACTTATGATGTGTGCGAGTGTATATAATATATATATACATATATATATATATATATATATATATATA
>NC_068987.1:20019097-20021580 GCF_001194135.2 Octopus bimaculoides | reverse complement strand
ATATATATATATATATATATATATATATATATATATATATACACACACACACACGCACAAATTGAGGCCAGTACTTAAATCTGAAGTCTGCTACCTATTCCATCGGACTATTTTCCTGAGCCCATAAGTTACGGAGCCGCAAACAAACCAGGCTCGGTGAGCTAGGAGGCTACGTGTCCAGAATATGATCATGGAAATTGGCATGCTTCCACGCTTGGGTTGTCCTTGCCTCATGAGACGGTGTAGAGTCTTGTTGGAAGAGGTATGATCGTCTTGCATGTTCTGTCTCTCCAGGGCCTCACAGCTTTCTCCAACTCCTCTGAATAACCAACCATCTGTCGTTCTGTCAGTTTATATGTTGGTCCTGATCGAAGTTTTTCTCATTGGAGAAAAAAAACCCAAAGTATTCCAGCCTCATGATGTTTTAACTTGTTTAACAAGCGCATATTTCTTAAGCTTGGTACTTATTCTATCGGTCTCTTTTGCCGAACCATAAAGTTACAAGGACGTAAACACACAAGTACCGGCTGTCAAGTGGTGATGGTGGGACAGACACACACACATATATATATATACAGTAATCCCCCACCATATTACGGTTCACCTATCGCGGTTCACCTACCGCGGTTCACCTATCGCGGTTCACCTATCGTGGTTCACCTAGCGCGGTTTATTATTTAAGCTTACATCGATTCCTCTGTGGTGTTGTTTTGCACTTATAATTAAATATATACAAATTATAAATATAATAAAAATATAGTACAGTACTGTTTCTACTTCGCGGATTTTCACCTATCTTGTGGGGTTTTGTAACGTAACACCTACGACAGTCGAGGGATTACCGTATATACGACGGGCCTCTTTCAGTTTCCGTCTACCAAATCCTCTCACAAGGCTTCGGCCGGCCCGAGGCTATAGTAGAAGACACTTGCCCAAAGTGTCACACAGTGGGACTGAACTCAGAACGATGTGGTCTGGAAGCAAGCTTCTTATGGCACAGCCACTGTATCGACCGTCCAACCAGCTTATCGGATGGTTTTATACACCGCTCGTCACAATGCCCTTCCTCGCATTGTCGTAGCTTTCGATTCATGCAACCTCACTAATTAGGCCAGTAAACAGACAGACAAGAAAAAGTATATTCTGTCATGAAGGTCAGCTGTCCTGATGAGAACATCTCTTCAAAAATCGAAGAGAAAGAGGGTAACTACAGACAACTGCTTCGAAACCTCCAGCTTCTGTCTAGATTATAAATTCACACTTATACTAATTATAATTGGTGCACTTATTTTGTGAGTAAATACCTCGGTGACAATCTGGTTAAGCTAAGATTTTCAGAAAAATAGAAATCAACCAGCTAAGTCGCACATTACAAATTCAATTTGTAAGTGGAACAGTAAAAATATGTAAGACTTTTCTCAAGTTTAAAAAGTGACATTGTCTTTGTTGTCTACCATTCCAATGATGGGACTTTGTATCTTTGTTAGAGACCGGCTCTTTCCCCAGAGGAACATTTCAAATAATTAAAAGCAGAACAGAACATACATACATACATACATACATACATACATACATACATACATACATACACAGACAGAGAGGCAGACAGGCAGACAGATAGATAGATAGATAGATAGATAGATAGATAGATAGATAGATAGATAGATAGATAGATAGATAAGGATCGCATTTTACAGTATAATGCTTTATACGATAACAAGAGGCAATCATTTCATTTCTTCAACCATGGTCCGGCTCCGTCTTTACCCGGCCTAGCCCGACCTAGCCCGGCCTAGCTCGGCCTAATCCGGTTTAGCTCGACTTAGTTCGGCCTGCCCCGTACAATATACGTCGCTTCCTCAACCACTAATATCAAAACACTAAACTTATTCAATATTGTAATTCGCTGTCCAAATAGACGGCGCCATCATTTACAGTTGACTAAACAAGATTTACGATTGAATAAACTACGACAGGAAATAGAAAGAAATTGCCGATAATTATAATCAATGAAAAGGAGCAAATGAGCCGCTTCCTGGGCTGATAAAGGTTAATAAAAGAACATAAAGATTAGGATAGAAATATGTGTGTTTCATAGGAAGGCAAATATCATTGCGTTGGGGGAAAGTGTAATGTTATGTTGTAATGTTTTCGCCTTTAATGTGCATAGCGTGTTTTCGATGTTATGTACCTTATATGTGTTTGCATGTGTGTGGGTGTGTGTGTGTGTGGGTGTGTGTATGTTTGTGTGTGTCTGTGTCTGTGTCTGTGTGTGTGTGTGCGAGCGTGCGTGCATGAGTCCATATTTGTATACATACTGATATACATACATGTAAACACGCACATACACACACACATGTAATGTAGATACACACATATGTAATATAGATACACACACACGCAAACACACACGCAAACACACACGCGCACACTCATACACGCACATACACACACACACACACACACACACACACACACACACA
>NC_068987.1:20017198-20018487 GCF_001194135.2 Octopus bimaculoides | reverse complement strand
ATATATATAAGAAGGATGACCACTAAGTGGACATCCATTATGCTAGAAGAAGACCACCTATGGTCTAACCACTAAGAAAAGATTGTTCTCAAGAAAATTCAGCAAACGCCAGAACGTAAGCGAGCAAGACAATATATATGTATGTATGTATGCATGTATGTATATATATGTATGTATGTATGTTTGTATGTATGTATGTATACATATCAATTACAGCGAATACGGTTAATCGTACATCAGCATATTTTTTTTTTCATTTTAATTTTAATTTTTACAGATAATTATACAGCATAATTGGTTTAGATACGACCGACACGTGTTTCTGTTGCAGAGAGAATCGACAGTTGAATTTGTATCCGTCTATTTTCAACTATGCACCTTTATTTAAAGTCTGTCTGCAAATGTAGTTCGGATAGATCTTGAATAAAGGTGCATAATTGAAAATAGCTTGATGCAAATGTAAGAAGTGTGCACATACTATGTTTGGTTGCAGGCAATGAGTAAAGGAACTCTACGCACACAAACACGCACACGCACCGTAAGAGAGAAAGAATCATACACAGGAGAAGCTGAAAGTGGCAGAGTGATTACGGGAAGAATTATGCAAATGAGAAATAGGAATTATATAATATTATTTGAAAATTAGCATTCATTTCATCATTTTTTTTTTTTTGTAAATACCAAGAAATCTGATAAAAGTTAGGCTATCATTATTGCATGTATATGTACTCTGTATTTCTTAATATTACCCATGTAGCAAAAAATATACTTCCACATTCGTGTGATGTGTGTGGGTGGGGTGAATGTTTTTTTTGTGTGCGTGTGTGCATGCGTGCAGGCTAGGTCATCGAGGTCATCTAGGTTATCTAAATATCTTAGAAATACAGTAAACTTTAAGCGTACTCTTGATGACGAAATTAATGTTAGAATAGCTAAGGCTACAAGTGCTTTTGGGAAAACTTTCCCATCTTTTATAGATGAACACGATGTCAGTCTGAAAACTAGACTAAATGTATACAAGTCTTGTATTTTGAGTACACTTCTGTATGGGGCAGAAGCATGGACCCCCTACTACAGAAATATAAAGAAACCTTTCACATGAGCTGTTTGGGCAACATGTACAAAATAAAATGGCAAGGTTAGATATCCAATGTCAAAATCTTAGAAAAATGTGATATCTTCAATATCCAAAGCAGGCTCATGCGAATTCGATGCAGATGAGTATTAATACATATATACATACCCATTAATACATACATTCTTACATACGTACATATGTATATGTATAT
>NC_068987.1:20012667-20013800 GCF_001194135.2 Octopus bimaculoides | reverse complement strand
TATATACACACATACAGTGGCAGACTGGCCAGCTTGCTCGATGGCAAGTGGACCCCTGCGCCTTTAGAATCCATATATGGAGGCCCATGTTAATACCTAAGGGACCCATCCGCTCAAGTTTGAGAATTTTTTATTCACTCCTGGAGGAATGCATTCATTATTTCAACCTGGCTGTGTTTGTAGACAGTTGAAAAGAATTTGAACTCAGAACGTTAAAACGGACAAAATGCTTGGCCGCATTTTGTCCGACGTGGCTTGACGATTCTGCCTGCTCGTCGCCTGCGTGTTATTTATAGTATCGTTGTTATACGCGTTCAAATACCACCGGGTCAACTTTGCCTTGCATCCTTTCGGGGGTCGATGAAATAAGTACTAAGTTGAACACTTGTAATCAACATACCCCATTTCCCCCGAAACTGCTGACCACGTGTCAAAGTTTGAAAATAATATTGTTGTTAATTCACAAGCATGTATGAATAACACAAAGTAAACAATGGATACCTATATCTTTCTTCCGAAATTTTATACTTAAAAACATAAATTTTCTTTTTATTGCCTTTCCATGCGAAGAGCACCAGCAAATTTTTGTTTGATCTTAGGTACGCCACGAAATATGAAAAGGAATTGAGAGCCAGTAAATAGGACCAAATCGTCTCTCAACGACTTCAGCTATCAAAGTAACATTTATAAACGCCTTACTGGATAAACAAACAATATTTTTGCCTCCTTTTATAGCTCCACATTTGCATTTATATATACACTAGCAGTATTCGTGAAAATCCCACGGTTATTTTGAAAACACTCAACGCTTCAGTAATTTATTAAACGAACGAACTGGCCGCCAAAAGAATGCGTTATTTATGCAAATTGATCTCGCCAAAGTACTTAAGATCTTAATAATACTGAATTTTATACCCAGTGTTTCTGTGAACGGTTGAAGAGGTATATTCGGTCCCTGATGAATTCCTATCACGGTATGGAAACAAGTCTGGCTGATCTTTCTTTTTCTGGTCACGAAGGTATTTTGCGCTCGTGTGCGTGCGTGCGTGCGTGCGTGCGTGCGTGTATGTGCGTGTGTATGTGTGTGATTGTGTGTGTGTGGTAATTGAAAATATTAATTCACACACACGTAT
>NC_068987.1:20011725-20012563 GCF_001194135.2 Octopus bimaculoides | reverse complement strand
TTCAGTCCCACTGCGTGGCACCTTGGGTAAGTGTCTTCTACTATAGCCTCGGGCCAACCAAAGCCTTGTGAGTGGAAATGGTAGACGGAAACTGAAAGAAGCCCGTCGAATATATACATTTATGCATATGTGCCGGTGTTTGTCTCCCCGCCATCGCTTGACGACCGATGTTGTTGTCTTTACGTCGCCGTAAATTAGCGGTTCGGTAAAAAGAGACCGATAGAATAAGTACTAGGCTTACAAAGAATAAGTGCTGGAGTCGATTTGTTCGACTAAAGGTGGTGCTCCAGCATGGCCGCAGTCAAATGACCAAAACAAATAAAATAATAAAAGAAGTGTGTATCACTGCTTGATATAAATGGTATTTATTTTCTTTTTTCTTTCTTGTTCTTTTTTACTTGTTTCAGTCATTTGACTGCAGCCATTCTGGAGCACTACCTTGAAGGGTTGTAGCCGAATAAATCGGCCCTATGACTTATTTTCTTTAAGCCTAGTACTTATTCTATCGGCACTTTTGCCGAACCACTAAGTTATGGGGGACGTAAACACACCAACACCGGTTGTGAAGCGGTGATGCAGGACAAACACAAAGACTCACACACACACACACAGACACACACACTCACACGCACACATACACATACACAAATGTATATATACGACGAGATTCTTTCAGTTTCCGTCCACCAAATCCACTTACAAGGCTTTGGTCGGCCCGAGGCTATAGTTAGTAGAAAACATTTGCCCAAGGTGTCACGCAGTGGGACTGAACTCGGAACCATCCGGTTGGAAAGCAAGCTTCTTACCACACAGCCACGCCTGCTCCACCATCTCCACC
>NC_068987.1:20007350-20010973 GCF_001194135.2 Octopus bimaculoides | reverse complement strand
GGACATAGTGAGGATGGTGAAGATGGTGATGGTGGTAGTGACTGAAGCGTTGATGAGCCAAAATGGATTATTGAGAGAGAGAGAGAGAGAGAGACACAGACAGACAGACAGACAGACAGAGACAGACAGTGAGAGAGAGGGAGAGTGAGGGAGACAGACAGACAGACAGACAGACAGACAGACAGACAGACAGAGGCAGAGACAGGCAAGCAGGCAGGCAGACAGACATAGAAAGAAACAGAGATGGAGGGAGTGTGACGAAGACAAAGGCAGACAGAAAAGAAAGAGAGAGATAGAGAAATGAAAACAGAGACTGAGAAAGATAGAGAAGCAGAGAAACAGTGAGTCAGAAAGAGAGACAAGCGACAGAGAGAGAGAGAGAGCGATCGACAGATAGACAAGCATAATCAGACAAAGGCAGATAGAGCCGGAGAAAGAGACAGAGACAGAATGAGAGAAGGACTGAGACAGATAGACAGAGAGACAAACAGAGACTGAAAGAGAGGGAATGTGGGAGAAAGCGGGAATAGCAGACTTATTACAATGTCGGACATTTTTGTTGTGACTCAAACGAGTGTCATAAAAAAAATATTTTTAGCATTGCCAAGTCAAACTTCCCCATCACCAGACAGAATAACAAACTAAAAGATCGTACACTTGTTCAAAGTAAAAGACAATAAATCTTGAAGCAATTGTTGACAAAAGCAAAGAGTGACCTAATAAACAACGTTGATAAAACATTCATATTATCCAAATGGAATGGCAATCAGTGTGGTACATGTCAATTCATACGTGTTGGTCAGCATATCAATACAAAAACCGGACGAAGAGTATTTCCGAAAGCAAATATGAATTGTAAAAGCAGAAATCTGATCTGTAGCGTTAAATCCCCGAATTGTAAAAGCAGAAATCTGATCTGTAGCGTTAAATCCCCGAATTGTAAAGAAGTATATATTGGCCAGACAGGAAACTCATTATCGGAACGCATGCGAGTACATCAGCAACAAATTAGGGGACACTTACGTCTATCATATGTGGAGGTACATGGACTAGTGGTAAGGGCAGCGGACTCGCGGTCGAGGGATCGCGAGATCGAATCTCAGACCGAGCGATGTGTGCGTTTATGAGCGAAACGCCTAAGCTCCATGCGGCTCCAGCAGAAGGTAATGGCGAATCCCTGCTGACTCCTTCGCCACAACTTTCTCTCACTTTTTCCTCCAGCATCTAGTAGCTCACCTACGACGGACCGGCATCCCGTCTAGGCGGGGAACCTATACGCCAATGAAACCCTTATGACCCAGTCATGGCTCGAGAAGGAACAAACAACACTTATCTATCATATCCCGTTAAGCAATCATTTAGAAACATGCAGTAAGAAAATGTTTTTAATGTTTCCATTTCCGGCGAGCTGGAAAAATCGTTGGCACGCCGGGTGAAATGCTTAGTAACGTTTCGTCCGTCTTCATGTTCTGAGTTCAAATTCCGCCGACGTTAACTTTGCCTTTCATCCTTTCGGCATAGTTAATGTAAGCACCAACTGAGTACTTGGTTCGATGTTATCCACTTACCCTCTGCCCCGAAACTGCTGGCTTTGTGCCAAAATTTGAAACGAATATTTCCATTTTACAGACTTTTACAGACTGAAGTGAAATTAGAAGTGCAAAAGGAAAGAATTTTATTAAGAAGCTTTAACTCCGTTCTGAATAGATGATAATATAAATAGAAATATCCATATTGATTTAAATTTTAATTTTAAAAGAAACTGTCGTAATACTGATAATATTATTTATTCGAATTTTAACTTAATTTCGTTTTAAAATATTTAAGACTTGTACTACAGGATGTTTCTCAACATTTGATTGTAGCTGAAACCACTATCGGTGCCTCTGATTGGTCAGAATATTTCTATGAAGAGAAGCGCTGTTAATATCATCTGCGTTACTGCATTTGTCCCTTCAGGAGACAGAAAGTATAAAAAA
The DNA here is from genome assembly GCF_001194135.2 of Octopus bimaculoides. Taxonomy (NCBI): domain Eukaryota; kingdom Metazoa; phylum Mollusca; class Cephalopoda; order Octopoda; family Octopodidae; genus Octopus; species Octopus bimaculoides. Next base: position 20,008,994 of record NC_068987.1, on the reverse strand, counting down.
AATATAGCCTTACTAACACACCAAGAACTCTATTATTCCACATTTATATCATTTGATCCTCACTATGTCGTTGTGAACACTATTTTAACCAATCAGCGTGCAGTAATCCGAACGCTTACTGTTTTCTGGAGGACGTGACAGAGCCATGATCTTTGCAGGCTTTCCAAACTCGATGAGTTTTTTAATGGCGTTCATATTTCGTTTTGTGGAGGTGCAATGGCCCAGTGGTTAGGGCAACGGACTCGTGGTCATCGGATCGCGGTTTCGATTCCCAAACCGGGCGTTGTGAGTGTTTATTGAGCGAAAACACCTAAAGCTCCACGAGGTTCTGGCAGTGGATGGTGGCGAACCCTGCTGTACTCTTTCACCACAACTTTCACTCTTACTTCCTGTTTGTGTTGTGCCTTTAATTCAAAGGGTCAGCCTTGTCACACACTGTGTCACGCTGAATATCCCTGAGAACTACGTTAAGGGTACACGTGTTTGTGGAGTGCTCAGCCACTTGCACGTTAATTTCACGAGCAGGCTGTTCCGTTGATCGGATCAACTGGAACCCTCGACGTCGTAAGCGACGGAGTGCCAACAACAAAACAACACATATTTCGTTTAAACTATTGCAGGTCAGTTCCTGCAAGAAACACATGAGCAGGGAGTGAGAAAATTGCAAAGGGCCGATGTTCTGAGAAGGAAGGGTTGAACATAGCGAACGAGGTAGAAAAGGCCCCAGAAAAGTGTTAGATTTAATAAAGGTGACGAAAGATGAAAGGACGAGTAAGTCCGATATGTTTAAGTGAGTGGTGGAGGTATGAGCACCGAAGAACGGAGACCGAACTGGAAGAATCCTTACAGTACTGGACAAAATGCTTAGCGGCATTTCTTCTTGCTTTGCGTTCTGAGTTCAAATTCCTCTGAGGCCAACTTTGCATTTCATCCTTTCGGGGGTCAATAAAATACGTACTAGTTGAGCACTGGGGTCGATGTAATCGACTAGACCACTTCCCCAAAAATTTCAGGGATTTGAGGGATTTAATGCGACTTAGTTGAATGCGACTTAATTCTTTGGATGGGCATAGATGTCTGTGGAAGTAGCAACACCGTCCCAGGTGTAAGAGTACTACGTATTGTGGACCTCAATTAAGGGTTATTTTATTTCGTGAGATCGGGTACCCACCCCACGTTGGGAACTTTAGGATTAGATGGTCCTGGCTGGAATTCAGTTGATAATAGGTCTGTTCGTTCAGAGTGACCCTAGTGCTAAATAACAACAGCAACTACTACTACTACTACTACTACTACTACTACTACTACTACTGCTGCTGCTGCTGCTGCTGCTGCTGCTAACAGCAAAATAACATAAATAACACCAAGAACAACGCCAACCGTACAAAACAACGCCAGCAATGACAAACTTAACAGCAATCATTACCACTACCATTACCATGACTACCATCATCACCATCAATACCACCACCACCGACACCACCACCATCAATACCAGCATCGACACCACCTCCATCACCACCACCAAGACCCCCACTGCCACCGCCACCATCATCAGCACCACTTCCACCGCCACCGGTCGTCGACACCGCCGTCATCACCGCCGCCGCCATCAACACCACCATCAGCACCATCACCTCCTCC
>NC_068987.1:20005721-20006642 GCF_001194135.2 Octopus bimaculoides | reverse complement strand
TATACATACATATATATATGTATATATGTTTGTATATATACCACATGTTTGCATGCATATGTACATGCGTGCATATATAACTACCCTATGCATATATATATATATATATATATATATATATATATACTATGTTATTAGTATGATTAAAAACATATTTGTAATATGGGTGGGGTAGTAAATAGCTGAAACAGAGGATATATGCACACACACATACACACTTAGTTATTTCCGACTTTAATAAGTTTGAATTATTTGGGGGTTGTAAATAAACGCACTCACTTCGTTCCTCTGCTTTGGTTCGTAACTCTCATCAAATTTCTAATTAACTTTAGAGTATTAATTACATTCATTAAAATGTACCTTGTAGATTAAATTTTGTGCCTACTTAACCACATAAATTATAAATTACTCCAATACTTCACCAGTTTCTTACTGAATGTCTTTCTTGAGACAACAATTGGACGGTATTTTCTGTGTATTTGCAAGACTGGAATACTTCGGTAATATATATATATATTGATAGAAAGGACAACAAAAGAAAGAAAGAGACCTCGAAATTATGTAAATAGAGGAATTTATCTGTAAAATGGCCGGATAACTGATGAGATGTTGGCGTAGGTTCCCACCCCGGCATCCGAAACTCGGAGTTTTATCATGGCTACCGAATAAGTGTCACATATTTTTACAGTTTAGAATAGGGGCAGTTGATGAAGGAAATATTCTCTATGTGGCCTGTGTGTTTTCTGTACTCCGTTTATTATTTTTTTTGTCTACGTTTTGTTTGCAACGTCCTGTACCCAGATATGCATCTATATATACATGTAGATGTAGGTATGTACATACATGTACGTACATATGCATATACTCACATATTATTTATTATTATTATTATTATATATATATAACCCCTAACTCTCTCAC
>NC_068987.1:20001866-20005500 GCF_001194135.2 Octopus bimaculoides | reverse complement strand
ATATATACAAAAAAAATGTGAAGGCGCGTGGTATCGTGGTTAGGGGGTATTCTCTCACGATCGTAAGGTCGCGAGTTCGATTCCCGGCGCGCGTTGTATCACTGAGTAGGATACTTTATTACACGTTGCTCCAGTCCATCAGCTAGCAAAGGTAAGTAGTACCTGTATTTCAAAGGGCCAGCCTTGTCACATATCTGAAACCCCATGTGAACTACGTTAAGGGCCCACGTGTCTGTGGAGTGCTCAGCCACTTGCATGTTAATTTCACGAGCTGGCTGTTCCGTTGATTGGGTCACCTGGAACTCTCGTTGTCGTAAGCGGCGGAGTGCCATATAAAATGAATACGCTCGCTGCACGTCCCGGTTAGTTTGTATTCAGCCCCTCATATTGCATGGGCTTAAGTCTAAATCCTTTGGCTACTAGAGATAAGTCTGGTCAAGTGTCGTGCTGATGATGGTTATTGAAGGAGAAACACGTACCCACGACTGTCCGTTTATCTCCAGACAATAGGCCTATCTTTTACCTCTATGATATGCCAATTTTGAAGAATTTATTGAATCTTGAGATTATTTCTCCCTTCTCAAGTGGTTCTTCTTTCTTGCCTTTAACCCTCCAACGCGGAGTATAGGCCACTTGTAGTTGAATTCCATGTCGCATAATTTCTCGCTTCTGTACTTATACTCTGCCATGAATGTCCTCCTTTCTCTAGTTCCTTTTGTGTTGATCTACGCCACGAGTTCTTAGGCCTACCCCTCTTTCTATATCCATCTGGAGTCCACTGTAAAGCACTTCCCGCTGCATTTGGTGTGTCCTTTCTAATTGTGCTACCAATCCACTTCCACTTTTTCTTAGATATTTGCTCTCTAATCGGAGTTTGATTCGTTCTTTGCCATAGCTCCATGTTGCTTGTGTCTTCTCAAGTGGTACCGGTCATAATTGTCATTTGGTATTTATGACACATCCTCTACAGGCGAAAGTAATGTTGATAAGACAAGGAGGTTTGTTGTATGGTATTTGACATACCTGTATTTGTCTATGTTATTCAAATACATGCCACTGGCCACTTCGCTATATTTCTCTTAGCTTGATTTTGTTTGTGTGTGAGTTATATGCATGTGTGTGTGAGTTACATGTGTGTGTGTGTGTGTGTGTGTGTGTGTGTGTGTGTGTGTGTGTGTGTGTGTGTGTGTGTGTGTGTGTGTGTGAGGATGCATGGCCTAGTGGCTAGGGTGTTACACTCGCCATCGTGAGATCGTGGTTTCAATTCCTAGACCTAGGGGTGACGCGTTGTGTTCTTGAGCAAAGTACTTCATCTCACGTTGCCCTGTGATCACTTCGACACCTGGACGCGTGGCGGTAACACCGTACACCTGTTCAGGCAACATCGATTTGCGGGCGGGAATGAGCTACTTTGAAGAATTTTTAGTCGAATGAATCGATCTCAGAGTTTTTTTGTTTTTTTTAAAGCCTGGTACTTATTTTGTCGATATTTTTTACCGAACCGCACAGTTATAAGGACGTAAACACACCAATACTGGTTGTTAAGCAGTGGAGGCGGGAAAAATACAGACACAAAGACACACATACGCACACATATACGACGGGCTTCTCTCAGACTCTATCTACCAAATCCACTCACAAGGCTTTGGTTAGTCCGAGGCTATAGCAGAAGACTCTTGCCCAAGGTACCATGCAGTGGGACCGAACCCAGAACCATGTGTTTGGGAAGCAAGCTACTTACCACACATAACACACACGCACAAACATATACACATATACATATACATGTGTGTATGTATGTATGTATTATTGTATTATATACGTATGTATGTACGTATACACACACACATATTTTTTTTTTCTGCAGAAATAGGGGTAGCTTATCCGGTTCAGGCTATGTTATTAGCATTATCCTGCGTTTGAGACTTTAAAAAATCACTTCTTTAACTTTCTAAGACATCTCAACGCTTCTAAAGCAAACTTCGTTTGTTTGTTTACTTTCATACACACACACACACACACACACACACACACACACACACACACACACACACACACACATATGCAGATGTGTATGCTTTGTTTCATGTATGTATTCTCATGCATATGGTCGCATGTCGAGACATGTTCATATATACTTAAATGATAAACTTCTGGAAAGTTTTGTAGATGTTTACAGTTCCAAGGATGGCTTGAATCTGTGGTCTTCGAATCAGCTTTCTCCTTTCTGGTTTTGTGCTGCCTAATTTCTCAAGATTGATATCTAGGTAGTGTGTTATATATCCCAATACCCCAATAATTACAGGTATAAACCTGGGAGGTAGTGTGTTATATATCCCAATACCCCAATAATTACAGGTAATAAACCTGGGAGGTAGTGTGTTACATATCCCAATACCCCAATAATTACAGGTATAAACCTGAACTTGTAATCTGGATAGAGTAACTGCAGATTTCTCAACAGTTCAGCATAGGTGTTCTCTTTTTCATTGATCTTCAGCTTTATGTTAACATCTGCTGGGAAGCTGACTTGCACAACTGTACAGTTTCTCTTCTCTATCTCAAATCATTATATCAGATGTATTATGTTTACATTTTATTGAGCTTTTTACAGGAACATTCCACCTGTATTCCTGTTTATTATGAGTGACTACGGCTTCTACAATACTGTATTTGTGTGTGTATGTATGTATGTATGTATGTATGTTTGTAAACGACAGAGCTTCCACAAAGTTTCCATCTACTAAGTACGCTCACAAAGCTGTGGTCGGTCTGGGGCTATAGTAGAAGACACTTGCCGAAGGGACCACGCAATGGAACTGAAACCGGAACTATGTATTTGAGAAGTAAACTTCTTAGTTTCTCTGTGTATATGTGTGTGTGTACCTGTGCGTGTGTGTTTTTATTTTTTATCTTTTGTAAGACAATAACGTGAGATACGAGGGAGATTTGGCTGTTATTTCATGTAGGTTGAGCAACCGCGTAAAAATCTTCCTCATTAGCGTAGATAGGACGTAGGTGGAAATTTTGAGAGAAAATATGCGTCTTTGGCTCATTCAGGAATTTTTAAAATCTTATATGACGACCCATTTTGCCTTTATCTGCTTACGTATCTTATATCTTATGGTTGACCCAGAACATGTCAACGATTTACTTTTGACTGTTTCACTATTTAGATAGGAATCTGAGAAATGCATTGTTTCTAAACTGCCGCGTGAGTTTGACAAATATCCAGATATCTCGTTAACCCACATACATTTACGCCCATATATGTATATATATATATTACTCTTTTACTCATTTCAGCCATGCGGTCGTGGTCATGCTGGGGCACCACCATGGTCTTTCTGACTTCCTCAGTCTGGGTGTTTCGCATCACCACTCCTGTATGTGCCTTTGTCCCAGCTGTTGGTACATTTGGTGTATAAGAGAGTTTGATTCCGCAGCCCTCATCTGTGCCTCGTGTCGGGCTGTTGGACCGCGTGTGTATCCACTTTCTTTTCTTTCCTTTCCTGAGCGTCCAATAACACTGCACTTATTCCACGTCCTCGCGTTGTTATTTTTTCTTGCTTGTTAATGTTTGGATTGAGTATACACACACACACACATATATATATATATATATATATATATA
>NC_068987.1:19994325-20001513 GCF_001194135.2 Octopus bimaculoides | reverse complement strand
TATATATATATATATATATGTATATATATATAAAATTTAATAATAAGGGTAGAAATTGATATTAATCAATTAAAAACCAGTGGTCTAGCATATTTAAAAAAATCCGAAGATTAAAATTATATTACATACAAAAATAAGTGGAATGACCAGCAAAAGTTTGAATTGTTTCCAAAGGAATTTTTGTCCCTTCTTCAGCTAAAACAGTCTCCGGTTCTTGTAATGATGATGGCGCTATTTGAATTCAGAACCTCGGGGGTCTATGTAATAGAGTTACCCTATTCCACCGAAAGTGCTGGTGTTGCACCAAAATGTAACGAAATACTTAGCGATAGACCCTAAAGGATGAAAGTCAAAGTCGACCTCGACGGAATTTGAACTCAAAGACCAACGAAATACTGCTAAGCATTTCGCAAGTGTGCTAACGATTCTGCCAGCTCACCGCTTTAAGCATAAATATATATTAATAATCATTTAAACAACAACATAAGCTTGAAATTTTGATGGAGGCAGGCAGAGACGATTATATCTCTGGTTTAAGACTTAATTAGTCTCACTTTGTTGGTTCCAAGAGCACACAGCCCGAATTTGAGAGGTTCAGGGTTCGTTTCCTTGTGGAGGTTTGTTGGTCAGTTTTCCTGTCTTCCAAAGGGTATTTACCTGATTTTCTAAGCTGTCTTCACAGCCATCCTGCGTCTGAGAATTCTTTTATTTTCTGTACAATATACATGCATACATACATACATATATATATTGTAATTGAACCAAATTCGATAACTGGCACCTGTGCCAGTGGATCGCTAACAACACTGTCTGAGCGTGATTATTGCCAGAGCAGCTGTCTGGCTTCCGTACCAGTGGCACGTAAATAGCACCATTTGAGCGTGATCGTTACCAGCGTCACCTTCTTGGCACTTGTGCCGGTGGCACGCGAAAAAACATTCGAGCAAGGTCGTTGCCAGTGCCACAGGACTAGCTCCTGTACAGGTGGCACATAAAAAACACCATTTTAAGTGTGGCCGTTGCCAGTACCGCCTGACTGGCATTTGTGCTGGTGGCACGTAGAAGCACCCACTACACTCTCGGAGTAGTTGGCGTTAGGAAGGGCATCCAGCTGTAGAAATTCTCTGCCAAATCAGATTGGAGCATGGTGTAGCCATCTGGTTCACCAGTCCTCAGTCAATCGTCCAACCCATGCTAGCATGGAAAGAGGGCGTTAAACGATGATGATGATAAGGGAATGTTGAAAATTTCCTGGTTTTGGGTAAAAGAAAATACGAGAGGATCAGTTAATTATGATTTTATCCAACATATTCCCCTCTCAGATTCACACACTTATTGCAACAGTCCTTAAGTTCTTCTGAGCCCTGTAACAGAACTCGGATGGTTGGGCCTTCAACCATGCCTTTCCCGATACCCTTCAGGCCAGGAACTTTTCAGCACCTCTACATATATCTGACCGTGGAGAAATATTTACCTTGCTTAGAAACAGATGAAGGTTCATGACAGGAAGAGTATCCAGCTGTAGAAAAATTTGTCATGACAAATTCCATCTGACCCATGCAAGCATGGAAAAGTGAACGAGTGGCTGTGTGGAAAGTAGCTTGCTTACCAACCACATGGTTCCGGGTTCAGTCCCACTGCGTGGCACTTTGGGCAATTGTCTTCTACTATAGCCTCGGGCCGACCAAAGCCTTGTGAGTGGATTTGGTAGACGGAAACTGAAAGAAGCCCGTTGTATATATGTATATATCTATGTGTGTTTGTGTGTCTGTATTTGTCCCCCTACCATCGCTTGACAACAGATGCTGGTGTGTTTACGTCTCCGTAACTTAGCGGTTCAGCAAAAGGAGACCGATAGAATAAGTACTAGGCTTACAAAGAATAAGTCCTGGGGTCGATTTCCTCGACTAAAGGCGGTGCTCCAGCATGGCCGCAGTCAAATGACTGAAACAAGTAAAAGAGTAAAAGAGTATTAAAACAACGATGATGATGATGATGATATCAAACCATTATAGGTAGTGAATAAAAGAAAGAAAACACGAAGCAATCTTAATCAATAGAAATGGTTTATTTACAAATGACAGTGAACATTAAAAATGTAACTCCAGTGTAGGGCTGGATGAGGTCTTGTCTCTATTATTATTATTATTATTATTATTGTTGTTGCTCTTGTTGTTCCCCTGCTTCTTCTCACTGGCTGCATTTTTTCTTCTTCAAAGCCATGAGTAATTCTCTGAGAGTTAGTTTCTGGCCACCTTCTTCACCGCTATTGAAATAAATATGAATAATAGTGATTACAAATGTGGTAGTAGTAGTAGTAGTAGTAGTAGTAGTAGTAGTAGTAGTAGTAATAAGAACGATAATAATAATAATTTCAAATGTTTGGCACAAGGCCAGTAATTTGAAGGGAGGTGCTAAGTCAATTTGCACCGACCCCAGTACTCTAACTGGTACTTATTTTATCAACCCCAAAAGGATGAAAGGTAAAGTCGACCTCAGTGGAATTTGAACTCAGAACGTAAAGACAGACAAAATGCTGCTAGGCATTTTGCCTGGCGTGGTAACGACTCTGCCAGCTCGCCACCTTAATAACAATAGTAGTAGTAGTAGTAGTAGTAATAATAGTAGTAGTAATAATAGTTTCAAATTTTGGCAGAGGGGATTAGTCAATGACATTAATACCAGTACTTACTGGATGCAACACAATTACTGAAGTTGCTGTGCAGTGAGATTGAACCAGGAACCAAGTGGTTACACACCTCCACAGCGATGCCTATGCCTACACACACACGTAAGCGCATGCACGCGCACATAAACATTTCGCCCAACCTCCCGCTTCAAAAAAAAAAAAAAGGGTGTAACTGAAAACCCCTTTGCACCCACCACTATCACTACTACTCAGTTTTTTTTTTTTCCATAATAAAGCTTATAGTAATATAGTAGGGTACCCTGGCAGGTAGACACGGTAGTGAGTGAGAGTGCATAGGGACAGGGAGGGACCTTGCCTCTATAGTGGGAAGGGATGACATATAAGCAGATGGTGGCTGACTCGCGGTGGTGATGTTGGTGGTGGGGCACCCTGACATTTAGTCTGTACTAGGTCGCCACACCCTCCCTCTGTACTTCATCACAACCACCACCACCACATGATAACAGGGTACTACTACCACCACCACCACCATTTACCAATCGCCAACACAATCACCCCATTGCCAAACCAATGAGGTGGCCTCTAGATGATTACTCAACCTGTTAAGATAAACAGCCAAATTTCCATCAAATCACACTCTATCAGCCTTAGAAAAGGGACACGTGTCGAATAATGTGGTCCTAAGTCACCTTCATGAAGGAGGAGGTGGGGAAACAGCATGGATGGTCACAAATAGAACACTTCAGATCATAGGCCTCCTCATCAGGACTGACCGAGGGCTAAACACCGACAGTGACAACATCAATGTTACTTTTTCACCAGCACCACCACCATCATCATCATAACCAATGCCAAAACTATAACCAGTCACCAATCCACCGACCCCCACTCACCCACCGTGCTATACCAGCAGTCCCAATACCAAACTATTTTAAATGACCCTCCTCCACCCCTCTCCCATCTGAGATCTCCCCCGCTCCTCCCCTCAACAGGAAAACCAAGGAAGTACTTTGTGGTAACTAAGTATGTTTGTTAGTAACTTGAAAACCAGTTCTGCAAGCTCCCCACCACCACCACCACCACCATTCTCCACTCTCTCAGCCACCCCACCACCTTCCTTCACCCTTTATTTACCCAATATATGCACACATGCACACACACACACACATATAAGAACGACACGTACATATCATTAATATATACTCAAACATAAATACACACACATATTTACATATATGTGTCGATACATACATACATATATATATATATATATATATGCATGTATTTACATATGCACATGCCCACATACAAAAAATTACACATACACACACACACACACACACACATATTCATTCTCTCTCTACATTACCACATCAATGTTATCACTGCGAACCATTATCATCACTGTATATCTAGATGCATACGTGTGTGTGTGTGTGTGTATGTGAGAGAGAGAGTGTGTGTGTGTAACTCACACACATACACATTACTTAATCAAAGCATGCACTATCTCCCAAAAATAAATACATATACACACGCTCTCACATACAGATAAAGATAGATAGATACATACATACATACATACATACATACATACAGACATACATACATACACACACAATTCACACAACATACATTCAAGGGGCTAAAATATTCTCAGGAAACGAAACAAATAAGAAAAATGATTGGAGACAAACAAGACAAACAGAGAGGGGTGGAGGAGAGAAGAAAGATTTAACATAAATAGAAGAAAGGATGGGGGTGGGATGAAAAGGACCTGTTGCAGAGAGAAGAACCCTCTTTATATAAGAGATCCCTTCCTTTTTTGAACTCCTTTTTTATTTAGTCATTACTTCTTTGCTTTCTGACCCCTTAGCATTCACATTATTTTGTCAAAAGTAACACTCTTTACTCTTTTACTCTTTTACATTTATACATACGTATATTTAAACATGCATACTCTTTTACTCTTTTACTTGTTTCAGTCATTTGCTGGAGCACCACCAATACACACATAGAGGGAGGAGAGAGAGGGGGGAGGAGAGAGGGAGAGGAGAGAGAGAGACAGACAGACAGACAGAAATAATGTTGACCAAGAGAAAGAATCATAAACATTATCGTACCTAGATTCTTCTTTCTGTGCAAAATCTGGAGTCTTTTGTATAACCTTCACATCATCTTCACTGTCATCATCAATATTTATGATATCTAAAAACAAAATAAAATGAAATGAAATGAAAACAAAATAAAATGAAAATAAATTTTAAAAATTACAAAGTGGTAGTTATTGCATTTGGATCATGGCCCCTTTTATTTTATCCATGATTATTACTGAATATCCCAAATTTGATCAACATGGCCCAAAAAACTTATTTAGAAAAAGGTTTGGAAAGTCAGATGTGTTTATAGCAAGGGCAGATAACGGTACTGATGCTTTGTGTGAAGACTGCTGTTCGAGAGAAAAAATAATGATCAACCACAGACATTTAAATATATGAAATAAGCCAATGGAGAAGCCTCTAAATGAACAGGGTGGAATCCCTCCACCCTTTGGAAATAGCAGTCAAATTCTTTAAAATCAACCACTGCCTTTGTAAGAAAGGAAAGCTGCATGGGTTCTAGCTCAGCAAAAATGTAGAATGGAGATGGCTGGAAGGTCTTTCATTGCAGATCTGTTCAAACATTGACTCGGCTGGGATAAAATAGTAAAAATAATATATATTTGCAGAGATACTTTTTTCTTTCATCAGTCAGGTAAACTGAGGTAAACAGAGTGAAGGATATCATCCAGGAATACTACACAATGACAGCAATAAGATTTGAACTTGTGTCTAAGACATATATATTTCTTCAATGAGCTAACAAAGGAGTAGCTAAATGGTCACTAGACCTGCTGGAATTAGCAGCCGAATGTCACTCATTCACACTACATTATATCTATAAAAAAAAACAAAAACAAAAAAAAAACCAAGGACACACTGGATAATGTGCGCTTAACTAACCTAGGCATGAAAAAAAAAAAAACAATTGTCAGGCCGAAACAACTTTGATCATGTCTACAGGATTAGGACTGACCTAGGGTTGTACAATAACAAATCTGCTTAAATTTCCTACTATCGCTCAATGGATCTTTTACTCATCCATTTATATTATGGTTTCGTTCCCACCCATATATATTTATATTAAAATATACATCAATGGTTTACATTGCCAGGCATGAAAACATTTTTTCAGAAGTGTGTAGCATACGAACACTGATTTTAATGACAAAAAATAAACAAGGGCAACTACTCCAATATTTACCTACATAAGTTATCTCCCTTTAGTGAAACGTGAGCCTTTCTACGGTTAATAACGTGCGTTAGAATCTTTATATGTTCCTATCAGGCAGGTATGTTGCCCGCATGCATATACGCACAGATGGTATAGGGGGTCCATAATAAGGGGAAGATAACGCAGTGAATAGAATCTTGGAGAGGCGACCGACAGATAGGTAGTTCGCGTTCTGACAGAGATATATACAGCAGTTTTCGTCTGTAGACGACACTAAACGATCAGACTTCATCCAACTAGTTGTACATACATAATACAAGGCGATTAATGACTATCATATATAAAGCATCCCAGTAAGTGGTGGCAGCACTGTGAACTTGACGAGGGATTCACCGACATGCAGGACTGCATCCAGTTCCTTTCACACAGTGGGGGGAGGAAAGCTATTTGCCTAAGACTTGCTCAAGACTTCGCTAAAATGGTTAACTTCAGCAGGGAACTAATGTACTGAGCTGACGGAGTATGCGAGATTACTGAGGAAGACATGGCTTTTATCTTTCGCTTGTTTCAGTCACCAAACTGCAGCCATTCTGTGACACCTCTCAACAACAACAACAACAACAACAACAACAGCAGCAACAGCAACAACAACAACAACAACAACAACAATATTAATAATAATAATAGTTTCTTTTATTGGCCACAAGGGCTCAAGACATGGAAGACAATATCAAAGGACAAATTACAGCACACAAAACAAAACCAGGTGGAGTTTACATCGATCAAAGGGAGATACTACCACATTAAAGGATATATAAAATAGAAATTAGTGCAATATATAATAAATAAATGATGATGAGGAGCCTTTGTATTATAGGCACAAGGCCTGAAATTTTGTGAAGATGGGGCTAGTAGATCACATTGACCCCAGATCTCAACTGATACATATTTTATCAACCCCAAAAGGATGAAAGGCACAAATTTCAAGACATGCCCGAGCAGATTAGATTGATCCAATATTCAACTGGTACCTACCTCAGCTGATGAGCAAAAGTTAAACCTAACAGGATTTGAATTCAGATGGACTGGCTCCTGTGCAAGTGGCACGTAAAAACACCATTTGAGTGTGGCCGTTGCCAGTACCTGCCTGACTGGCCCTCGTACCAGTGGCACATAAAAGCACCCACTACACTCTCAGAGTGGTTGGCATTAGGAAGGGCATCCAGCTGCAGAAACTCTGCCAGATCAGATTGGAGTAGCCTGGC
>NC_068987.1:19991108-19994315 GCF_001194135.2 Octopus bimaculoides | reverse complement strand
ATCCAGCTGCAGAAACTCTGCCAGATCAGATTGGAGTAGCCTGGCGCAGCCATCTGGTTCGCCAGTCCTCAGTCAAATCGTCCAACCCATGCCAGTATGGAAAGCGGATGTTAAACGATGATAATCATCATCATGATATAAGATGAGTTGTAGCTGAACACAGCAAAGTATCTCATCCAATGCTCTACTATACTTGTGGCAGTGATAGAGTTCATGGCAATGGCAGGAATTTTTTATTGTAACTTAGGCCACATATTTCTTGGGGTACAAAATCAGGTCAGTTTCAGGACATGGTTGGTGGCATTCCGTTGGTTACAGCAACGATTCCTGTTGATTTGATCAATGGAAAAGCTTGCTCGTGAAATTAACATGCAAGTGGCTGAGCACTCCACAGACACGTGTACCCTTAACATAGTTCATAGGGAGATTCAGCATCATACAGAATATGACAAGGCCGGTCCTTTGAAATACAGGTACTACTCGTTTTTGCCAGCTGAGTGAACTGGAGCAACGTGAAGTAAAGTGTCTTGCTCAAGGACACAATGCCTTGCCATGAATTGAACTCACGGCCTTACAATCATGAGCAGAATACCCTAACCACTAAGCCATGCACTTTTACACATGGCTGGTACCCTGAAAGAATTACAGGCAATATTGCACATACAGGGGATTTGAACATCATTAAACACCACTAGGCACTCTGCCAACTGATCTACCAATTCTCCACCACTATTACCTTTCTACTTTAGGCACAAAGCCTGAAATTTGGGGGGACGGGACTGATTGATTACATCGACCCCAGTGTTTCACTGGTACTTAATTTATCGACCCCGAAAGGATGAAAGGCAAAGTCGACCTCAGCAGAATTTGAACTCAGAATGGAGTACGGGCGAAATACCGGTGAGCATTTCGCCCAGTGTGCTAACGGTTCTGCCAGCTCGCCGCCTTTCTCCACCACCAGTACCACCACCCTACCACCACAACTACTACCAAATTAGCAGGATTGGTACACTTATCCCCACCCATAGATTTAATGGATTATGGCTGCATTTGGGGGCTCATAACAATAACACTTTACCTGATTCTGCTGGTGGAAGAGTTGACTTTGGTTTTGCTTGACGAGGAGGAACTGTAACAGCTGGGTGGGGAGGACTGAGCTCCATCACTTCTGAGTTGTCATCAGAACTTGAAATATCAGAACTGTTTCTTCCCAGTTTGGCAGTTCCAGCACCCTGAAACAGACACCACATATTGATATATTATGTACACATCCACTTATACACACATATATATGCAAACATACACAGACATACACCCACATATATATACAAACATACACAGACATACACCCACATATATATGCAAACATACACAGACATACACCCACATATATATTTACCTTGTAAGAATTTAGAAATTTCAAGAGACAGTGTTGCCTTCTAGCACTTGTGCTAGTGGCACGTTAGAAAATCATTCGAGCGAGGTCGTTGCCAGTGCCGCTGGACTGGCTCCCGTGCAGGTGGTACATAAAAAACACTTTTTGAGCGTGGCCATTGCCAGTCCTTTGCGACTGGCCCTCGTGCCGGTGGCACGTAAAAGCACCTACTACACTCTCGGAGTGGTTGGCGTTAGGAAGGGCATCCAGCTGTAGAAACTCTGTCAGATCAGATTGGAGCCTGGTTCAGCCTTCTGGCTTGCCAGTCCTGTCAAATAGTCCAACCCATGCTAGCATGGAAAGTGGACGTTAAACGATGATGATGATGATAGAATTCAAAGTAGATAAAGCTATAGATAACAAGTTAAAATCCTTGGATAGAAAGAAGTCAAATGATGCCTGTGGGACATGAACCAACATTTCCTGTGAACATGATGGGTGTGCTAACCATTACACCAAAGCAACCCTTCATATTTTCTACATCCATTTTAGAAGCTTATATAGCAAAAACAGCTCAATTCCACAAACACCAGTATACTCAGAGATACTCAGTGTAACACTATAAGATAAGAATTATACATACAGACTGTTAAAAATTCGTGAGATGGGTGTTGTATGGAAGCATTTTCCATCAACCCAAAATCACTCACAGGGCTTAGAGCAAACTTAAGCTATATTCTTCACACACACACATACACACAATGGCTTAGCTTCATTCTTTCCAGAGAATTCTTAATTTAGTAATATGACTTACCCACAGCTTAATGGATTCACTGGAATCACTGCTGATAATCTGTTAAGGAAATCAATTATATAAAACAAAAAACAAAGAAATAACAACTAAATCAACCTTAAAACAATCCTGCTAAATTAACCATTTTGACAGCAACTTACCTATGACCCTCCCCACGAATTCTATGACATAAATTCTGTTTCTAAGAAATCTAACTTGAAACATTCCATAAAAATTCCCTGTGTAATTTATGTTCCAGACACTAATTTAATAATGACATAATTATTAACTAAATTCTTCATAATTCTACCAGAATACCAATACACTAGAGATATTCCATCAAAACACCTTGTTAATATGTGTTCCAAAATGTTCCAAACACCAACTTAATAATGACAAAGTTATTTCAACAAATTCTTTGACTGTGTTATAAGGAGTTTCCTTCCCAACCATATGGTTTTGGGTTCAGTCCCACTGTGCAGCACATTGGACAAATGCCTTCTACTATAACCTCAGGTCATCCAAAGCTTTGAGTGGATTTGGTAGACAGAAACTGAAAGAAACACATCATGTGTGTGTGTTTGTGAGAGATCATCACTTGACAACCAGTGATGGTGTGTTTACATCCCCCATAATTTAGTGGTTCAACAAAAGAGATCAAGAGAATAAGTATCAGACTCAAAAACATATGGATTGGGGTCAATGCATTCAACTAAAAATTCTTCAAGGTGGTGCCCCAGCATGGCCACAATCAAATGACTAAAAAATGTAAAAGATAATAAAAGGTAACAATTATTTTCAAAATTAATTGAAACCAAGACATCGGATTATGCAGACACATAAACACATACACACACAAAAGAGGACAGTTACCAAATGGATTCTTTTTGACCACAGGTTTGCTTGACCAGAGCTGGTCTGGGCCTAAACAACAACAATTAAGAATACATTGGATTATGTATTCTTAGATATGCAAAAAGACAGGATGGTCAGTTAGACTGCCTTTGATCAGAGAACTGCTCAAATCAAAGCTGCATTC
>NC_068987.1:19988016-19990790 GCF_001194135.2 Octopus bimaculoides | reverse complement strand
CTGAGGTTCCATAGATTCTGCAAACCCAAACTTGGCACCAGTAGCTCTGCAAACAAAATTTTTACAACAATAATATTAAATCCTTAAAAAATACCTTTATTCTCAAGGAATTTCAAACTGATTTATTTTCTCAGTTTACTTTTAATTTTTTTTTTTAGAATATTTTTTAGAAAATATTGCAGCGTGGAAGCCATTTAAGAAACACACAAAAACCGTTAGATTCACTTCAACATTAAAATTTAATTTGCCAAAATATTCCGTGCAGAATTTTGTCAGTGAACAGGTCACGGTCTCAAAACGACAAAAATATTTTGTTTCTTAAATGGCTTATAAACACCTTCCACGCTGCAATTGTTTTCGTTCCAGCACACGATCTCAGATCAGGTCGCTTGCTACGCAAGTACATCTCCGTAAATCTTTTATTATAATTATATTTAAAAAAAGAGCATAAATATCAAGAATTATAACTCTAGCCGAACATAAAAGATTGGTGTAGAGTTATCGCCCTTACCTAGCCTGCTTATCGTTTTCCAAAGCCTTCTGAATCAGCTCTGTTATTTCTGTAACTTTGACTACGGCTATATTGGAACAGCGGAGAATCTGAAAAGATACGGTTTACACATAATAAATACCTTTACTGGTTGAAAACACAGTGGTTAGAATAGATGTTTTCTGACACTAAGGTTCTTAGTAACATTAATATATATCAATATTTGATATTTATCTTATACAGTGTGGAGCATTGAATCCAGTGTCATCATCATCATCATCATCGTCGTTTAACGTCCGCTTTCCATGCTAGCATGGGTTGGACGGTTTGACTGAGGACTGGTGAACCAGATGGCTACACCAGGCTCCATTCTGATTTGGCAGAGTTTCTACAGTTGGATGCCCTTCCTAACGCCAACCACTCCGAGAGTGTAGTGGGTGCTTTTACGTGCCACCAGCACGAAGGCCAGTCAGGCGGTACTGGCAACGGCCATGCTCAAAATGGTGTATTTCATGTGCCACCCGCACAAGAGCCAGTCCAGGGGCACTGGCAACGATCTCGCTCAAAAGTCCTTACACATGCCGCGGGCACAAGTGCCAGAAAGGCGTTGCTGGGCATAGGTGCCATCACAATTTCGCTTTTGCTTGCCCCAATAAGTCTTCGCAAGCTGAGTTTCATGTCCAATGAGGGAGACGACGTTGACATGGGTGCCAGACGTCAAATTTAACTCGATTTCGATTTCACTTGCCTCAACAGGTCTTCGCAAGTGGAGTTTAATGTATAGGTTGATTAAAGCCTTGATGATGAGAAATGAAAGAAACCCGTCGTGTGTGCATGTGTGTATACACTACGTCACACACACACGCATTTATTTAGATAGACTCAAATAAACCATATGACAAATACACTCACATGTGAAAAACAGTGATATACACGGATCAGTCATCTAGCTAAAACCTTCAATTGACCAGATGTATGTCATTCTGGTGACCCTCCTGAATGCTCAGCGTGATCAAGCCTGTCTTTGTCTCTTTCTCCTTGTCATGACATTGCGTGACAGTTGTAAAGAAGCATCACTATCACACAAGCAGTGTCCTTCATTTCCAATCTTCCACCAAAACATGTATGATCATGGGGAAACTATTACCTCACTCAGAAACAGGCAAGGGTTGATGACAGGAAGAGCATCCAGCCGTAGAAAAATCTGCTTCAAATAAACTCCATGTGATCCATGCAAACCATGGATATGTGGACATTAAAATGACGATGGTGGCAACTCTGCAAATTTATTTTCTTTAATACTTATATGTTAATTCAGGTACAGACCAAGGCTTGAACCTGGTACCTCTAAGTCCCACTTACCTGTTCATGCATCAACAGCATGTCACCTGCCATCTGTAGAGTACAAATCTCTCGGTATTTATTCATTCCAATCACCATTTTACCATCCATCACTTTCTCTTCCTTCTCTGTTGGATCAACCAGTACGTATTTGCTGCAGGGTCGAATAGAAACGGAGACCATTCAATAGCAGTGTGCTGCATGTGGTGCGTGTGTGTGAGTGATGAGTGTGTGGGGTATTTGGGAGTGTTGTGGCATGATATTGTGTGTGTGAGTATGTGTGTGTATGCATACGTGACATTTTGTGTGTGTATCCATGAGGTAGTGCGTACGTGTCAGAGATGTAGTGTGTGTGTGTGCATATGTGACATTTTGTGTGTGTATACATGAGGTAGTACATACGTGTCAGAGATGTAGTGTGTGTGTGTGTATGCATGATGTAATATATATGCGTGTGTGTATATACATGATGTAGTATGTATGTGTCAGAGAGGTAGTAGTGTGTGTGTGTTTATGTGTGTATGCATACATGACATTTTGTGTGAGTATGCATGAGGTAATATGAATGTGTCAGAGATGTAGTGTGTGTGTGTATACATGATGTAGTATGTATGTGTTAAAGATGTAGTTGTGTGTGTGTGTATGCATACATGATATTTTGTATGTATGCATGATGTAATATATGTGTGTGTGTATACATGATGTAGTGTGTATGTGTGTGAGATGTAGTGTGTGTGCAGACAAACATGCAGGCAGGCAGACAGACAAACAGATAGATATATACATAGATACATAGACAAATAGATAAACAGCTAGACTGATGGACAGACGGACAGACAGATAGACAACCAACCACGCATGCCACACAACAGGGTTAATGATGGGTTAAGAGGACTCTTTAGTTTTGCTGATGACATGACAACCTCTCTGATGCTGGTGCCAT
>NC_068987.1:19986865-19987960 GCF_001194135.2 Octopus bimaculoides | reverse complement strand
AGGACTCTTTAGTTTTGCTGATGACATGACAACCTCTCTGATGCTGGTGCCATGATAAATTACACTCAGTAAATTACACTCTGTAAAGTAGTTGGTGACAGGCAGGGTATCCAGCCACAGAAACAATGCCACGATGTAACGAACGAGTGAAAGAATCTGTGGTCCATGAGCTGTCTTGGAGGATAGTAACTCCAACTACGAACAGACTCAGGCTTTGAGAACCCATACAGGGATGATTTTGGATGCTGGCGTCGGTAAAGTAGTGGAAGTGGTGGTAGCAGTGACTGTGGCGGTGATGGTGGTGGTGCAGCTGGTTGTGGTAGTGGTAGTTGTTATGGCGTTGGATGGTGAAGAAGATGATGAGCCTGTGGTGGTAGCAGTGTTGATTGTGGTGGTGGTGATAGTGCTACTGGTAGCAGTAGTAATAGCAATGATGATGATGATGATGATGATGATGATGGTGCTGGTTGTAGTTGTGGTGACGGTGTTGGATGGTGGAGATGGTGAGCTGGTGGTGGTGAAGGTAGTGGTGATAGGAGCGATACTGGTGAGGTGGTGGTGATGTTAATAGTAATGTGGTGCCAGTGGAAGAGACAGTGCTGGTATGGTGGCGTGGTTGGGTTGATGAAGTGGTGGTGGTAGCGGAGAGGATATGGTGACAGTGGTGATGTTGATGGTGGTGATGATGATGATGATGATGATGATGGTGACAGTAGTGGTGGTGGTGGTGATGAGGTGGTGGTAATGATGATGGTTGTGATGGTGATGGTGGTGATGATGATGATGATGATGACGGTGGTAGTGGAGGTGTTGACGAGGTAGTGACGGTGGTGTTGATGAGGTGGTGGTGGTGATGATGTTGGCATGGTGGTGACAGTGCTACTGGTGGTGTTGATGACGTGGTAATGATGGTGGTGGCGGAGACAGAGTGAAGCAGTGGTGATAACAGCAACAGCAGCAGCAGCAGCAGTGGTGGTGGTGGCGATGGCAGTGGAGACAGCGAAACTGTGGTGTTAATGCTAGTAGCGGTGGCGGTACTACTGCTGCTGCTACTGGCATAAATAGCTTCAAAGGTTTGACATTCTATTTGAAGTA
>NC_068987.1:19984354-19985976 GCF_001194135.2 Octopus bimaculoides | reverse complement strand
ATATATATATATATATATAAATAACAGTGTGTGTATGTATCAGTGTATGCATGTGTGTACGTTTTTGTATTAGTATGTATGTATGTAATGGAGAAATGTCCTGAGGAGAGAGGAGATATGCGTATGTGAATGTTTATGTATATTTATGTCAATGCATGTGTGTGTAGGGGGGTATGTCTATGTGTGCATGCGTGTTTGTGTAAGTGTGTTTTTGTGGGTCTCTCAGTATGAGTGTGTGTGTGTGTATGTGTGTGTGTGTGTTAGTGTGTGTGTGTGTATGTATGTATGAGTGTCTGTATAGGTATTTAATGTGACTGTATTAGGTGAGAAGTGGAGGTGAAGGTGGTGGGAATAAGGAAGAGTGAGGGACGTTAGGGCTGGGGGGGGAGTGGTTACACTCATGACGAGTGTGAGTGAAGGATTACTTTAAGAACACCAGAGTTGAACAGTTCATAGACATTAAGTACATATACATAATGTACTGATGTAACACACACACGCAGACACATGTATGCATGCACACACAGATACTCACACAAGTATATAAATATCCTTGCATTCAGATATAAATTCATAAATAAGTATACAGTATGCACAAATGTGTACACATGTATATAAGCACATGCACATACATAAGTATACACATACACACGATGCACATTTATACACAGGTACATACTTATATATACACACATAAAAATGATAACGTACTGTGTGGGGTTGTTGTGGGATTTTCGAGCGGGGTCGTTGCTGGTGCCCCTGGACTGGCTCTTGTGCGGGTGACACATGAGGTTTCTCGAGCGAGATGAGCGTGGCCATTGCCAGTACCGCCTGACTGGCCTTCGTGCGGGTGACACGTAAAAGCACCCACTACACTCTCGGAGTGGTTGGCGTTAGGAAGGGCATCCAGCTGTAGAAACTCTGCCAAATTAGATTGGAGCCTGGTGTTGCCATCCGGTTTCACCAGTCCTCAGTCAAATCGTCCAACCCATGCTAGCATGGAAAGCGGACGTTAGACGACGACGACGACGACGACACACACATACGTATATGCATGCACATGTAATTCCTGTTGCCGACATAACATGCACATAACATGCATATGAACATGGACACATTATATACACCAACACTCACATGTATCCCTTTGGTAACTCTATGTCCAAAATTTTAATTTTTGTTGTGATAATTACTGCTCTATTCTTCAGAATGTGCTTCTTTTCTGATATACGTTTTATTGACTACATATTTATATATATAAAATTATAATATAGGGTATCTAAGAGATACCGCCACGCTGAAAATAACAGTCAAATCTTGACTCTAAACCACAATAAATGTTCATATAGCACGAAGAGCAAAGACGAAGATAAAATGAACTAGCAAAATACTGGAATTATCCAGTATTTTTGCTAGTTTATTTTATCTTCGTCTTCGCTCTTCGTGCTATATGAACATTTATTGTGGTTTAGAGTCAAGATTTGACTGTTATTTTCAGCGTGGCAGTATCTCTTAGATACCCTATATTATAATTTTAAATAATTGTTACCTTTGATGGTTTTTATTCCCATGCTGGCCACTTGATAAAATCAATATTTAAAATATCGATCTTATCCTTATTT
>NC_068987.1:19979690-19983165 GCF_001194135.2 Octopus bimaculoides | reverse complement strand
TCTATATATGTATATATATATATATATATATATATATATCTATATATATACACACACACACACACACACACACACACACTCATGTGTAATGCATTAATACAACATAAATATAGACACAAATGCTCAAACAGACATACATATAAATACACGGAGACAGATACACACATGCACAGAAACACAGATTCATACAGACATGTAAACACACACACACACACACACGCAGAAGTATTGTAGATCACTTACCCTTCTTGAAAGAAAGCAAACGAGACACAGATGGGCATATGATGGAGGCTGAGGGCAATTGGTTCCCTCTCTTCAACTGGAAACTGGGAAAACATATAGGAAGACATCAACATCAATATGTACATCATCTACTGCTGGAGAGAGAGATTGTGTGTGTGTGTGTGTGTGTGTGTGCGTGTGTGTGTGTGCGTGTGTGTGTGTGTTTGTGTATACTGATAGAGATATACACATATATATATATAAACATTCATATATACATATATACATATATATATATACACATATACATATATACATACATATATATATATACTCAATCGCAGAATAATGCTAATAACATAGCCTGAACAGGATAAACTACCCCTATTTTGCAGAGAAAAGTGTAGGTGGCTGCAAAATAGGGATAGTTTATCCTGTTCAGGCTATATTATTAGCATTATGCTGCGATTGAGAATTTTAAAATCACTTCTTTAACTTTCTAAAAGACATCTAAACGCTTCTAAAAGCAAACTTCGTTTGTTTGTTTACGTTTGTCGTAATTTGAATTTAATATATATATATATACATATATATATACACACACACACATATACATACAAACACACGTGTGTGCGTGTGCAGGTGCAGACATGGTTGTTGTGATTAAGGCGTTCACTTTCCAACCACATGGCTTTAGTTTCAATCCCACTGCTTAATGTTTTAGAACAAGCATCTCCTACAATAGCCCTAGATGTGAAAAATGGAAATTAAAAGAAGCCCTTTGTATACATCTGTGTGTGTGTGTGTATATGTGTGTGTGTCCTTGTCTTGACATCATCCAATAGTTCAAAGTATATGTATAAACTGTGGGTATTGGGATATCACTACCTTCTATGCATATCTCCTATTTAGTACTGGAGATGTTTCATTTATGAGGATATACTTCTGTATTTGTCTGAGTGTTGTGTTCTTTGGGTTCCTGGATAAAATGCAGATGTCAAGTCGACCCAGTGTGCCTCAATGTTGGCAGAGTATGGAGGACTGTTTTTTGTCATCATATTGTCTCAAAAGTCCATTTAGTCTCTCCGTAATGCTTCTAGATGTCTCACCTATGTATGTCATGTTTTTGTCTTTACAAGCACCCTCTATGCACCTTAAGCTGTAGACTACACTTTTAGTTCTACAGTTAATGCCAGGGTTAATCTTACATACCATGCAGTTATCCTTGGTCTCAAAGAGGTACGTCCTACATAATTGTGATCTGATGGAGCTCCCTGGCTTTTCAACAATCTTAATGTTGACCTCTTTCAAAACTTTCCTAAATATTTGAGCTAGTTCTCCATGGGCTGTGGCCTCTACAAACATCACTCCTTGATATTTGTCAGCCTTGTACCACATGGTCACTGTTTGTTTTGTCACAAACTCTCTGTATCCTATTCCAGTCATTACTTCTGTATCTAGAGCAGGTACCACTGGTTTCATTACATATAATGCAATCTAACTTTTTGCTAGCTCCCCTGTATGCCCAAACCCTATCTTTCTGGTCATAACCAGAGAGATTTTACATGCGGTGCATGAAGTTCTGTACATGTTTCTCACAGGGGGACACATAGTTCATAATCCAAACTAAGTCTGCTATCAGTATGTTGATTTTCATGTTGTGTGAAAAAGCTGAGTTCTTGTGAACAACATACTTAGAAGCTATGGATTCCATGTAATAGGAGTGGAAGACAGGGAGTCTATTGCTGGGGTGCCTAGTGGGGTAATCTATAATTACCTTGATACTTTGGTGGCTGGAGTTTGCTATGTGCTGGATGCTCTCCATTTTGCTCCTCTCAGTTTCTACACTACAGTTACTAGAGTTTATCCTAACTAGAATCTTAATGTCATCTACATACCTACAGTAAAGCAAAACAGTTGTGGATTGTTCAGCTAAGGATTGATTAAGTTTTCTGTCCCACCAGCTCATGAAGAAACAAGCTACATTTCCAGCCACACTGACACCAATGGCTGTACCTTGAACCTGCATGTATAGTTCACTCACAAAGCTTACCCAACGGGGGCCATGCAGTGGGGACTGAACCCCAAACCATGTGTTTGGGAAGCAAAATTCTTGACCACAGATCCATGGATATAAAAAACAAATCTTACCACAGTGACTTCTTCCCCACTCACTTCAACATCTGGACGTCTGCAAAGAAACAAAGATATCAACATTATCATTATCGTTGTTGCCATCGTCATTTAATGTTCATGTTCCATGTTGGGATGGCCTGAAATAGGGCATTACTGGGACCCTAGACAGGTAAAAGGACCAAATCTCACTCATACATTTCGTTTTATTTCACCTGATTTCAAGAATTGGATGTCCTTCCAAACATCAACCAATTTACAGAGTGCACTTCATGCATGCCTATTATTGTGACACCCTGGGCCACACTAACAAGTCCTCTTGACCCTCAACCCCACATCTCAACTCACTTATCAGCAAGTCTATAGAGTGTTGCCCCAGGTGGAATTACAATAGCACCAACAACAGAAATGATGTCATGAAAGTCTAATTTAAATACTGTGGGTTAGTATAGAAAGGGTGAACCCATAACTGAGTCACAAACTCCATAGAAAAACATATCAACTTCAGAAGGAACAAACTCCCTATCTTACCTGCAAGGAATAGCAGCCAAACCTCCCTCTAATCACAATCTACTATTTAAAAAATGGAAAAATACAATGTAATCCTTCATACACTATGTTTCAATAAGAGATGTGACAATCAAAACTGGACACCTCTGACGACAGGTCTCCTCTATCAGGTCCAGCTAGGATTTACACAAGAGCAACAACATTTTGTTCAAGAACATACACATTTTTCTGAAATGGTATGGGTACGTGTACAAAGATTTATCGCCCTTTTAAATGTACCCAAGAATATCACCTGTTATTTACATTATTTACATTCGACGGATATTTGTCCTCATCTTGTTTGTTGTTAACACAACGTTTCGGCTGATATATACCCTCCAGCCTTCTTCATGTGTCTTGAGGAAATTTCGAACCTGGGTTCTCATTCCTAAGGTATTCTTCGATGTTGTAATTATTATTATTGTTCAGTAGTTTTATTTTTATAACGTGCTTTCACTTCACTACCGAGCGCAGCTCTGTGTGCCTTGGGTATGTGCTGTGGTTTGCTGTGATGCTCTTATGGTTACTGTATTGAAAGTGTTTTGCGTAGGATGTGTGCAGTGCTCAGTAG
>NC_068987.1:19977401-19979170 GCF_001194135.2 Octopus bimaculoides | reverse complement strand
CATTTCCTTGGACAAATAAAGAAAATTATCGATACACTTCAAAATCAATATTAAAAGAACAAATCTGTTCTAAAAGTTGTGTTAATCCGACTTATTCTTTTATTTTCTTCAGTCATTTGACTGCGGCCATGCTGGAGCACCGCCTTTAGTTGAACAAATCAACTCCAAGACTTATTCTTTGTAAGCCTAGTACTTATTCTATTGGTCGCTTTTGTGTCAACTAAATCCACTCACAAGGCTTTGGTCCACCCAAGGCTTTAGCAGAAGACACTTGCCCAAGGTGCCACGCACTGGGACTGAAACCAGAACCATGTGGTTCGAAAGCAAGCTTCTTACCACACAGCCACACCTGAATAACATATTTTATTAGATGCTCAAGCATTAGTGTGCTATTTCTAAGGCTCTGAATAATCTACAGCACATCTATATGGGTGCAGGAATGATAGAAGGAAACTGAAAGAAGCCTGTTACATGTGTATGTGTCTTTCTCCTGGTAGCGCAGTACAACTGTAAACCATCATAACACAAGTAATGTTGTTCATTTTCAATTTTCCATGGAACACACACATCCAGTTATGGAGAAATATTACTTAACTTGGAAAGAAGTGAGGGTTAGCCACAGAAAGGCGATCCAGCCATAGATATTCTGTCTGACCCATGCAGGCATGAAAAAGTGGACGTTAAAACAAAGATGATGGTATGTGTGTGTGTGTGTGTGTGTGTGTGTGTGTGTGTGTGTGTCTGGAATTGTGTGCACTGTTTGATGGATAGCTCATGAAATACGTACCTGAAGTGTGCAAGAGACGTTATGGCTGCAATACTCGCAGAATCAATCAAATTGCCATCGTGATTCAAAACATGGAGATCAATTCGAATTATCCACACCTGAAGAATTAAAATACCATTAAACCATTATTATTGTTTATTATCATTATTATTATTATTATTATTATCATCATTATTATTATGGCAGCAAGATAGCAGAACCGTTAGCGCGTTGGACGAAATGCCCAGCTACGTTCTGAGTTCAAATTCTGTTGGGGTCGACTTTGCTTTTCATCCTTTTGGAGTCAATAAATTAAGTACCAGTGAAATACTGGGGGGGGGTCGATGTAATCGACTTGTCCCCACCCCACAAATTTCTGGCCTTGTGCCTCCAGTAGAAAGGATTATTATTATTATTATTATTATTATTATTATTATTATTATTATTATTATAATATTATTAAGGAGACAAGTTGGCAGTATTGTTAGCATGTCAAACACAAAATGCTCGGCAGCTTTTCTTTCCGCTATTTTAAGTTCCGAGTTCAAATCCCTATAAGGTCAATTTCACATTTCATCCTTTCGGGGGTTAATAAAATAAGTACCAGTTGAGCACTGGGGTCAATGTAACCAACTGACACCCAACACCTAAACACCGCATGAGATAATGTTGTCCTAGACACAGTATGTCTGAATAAAAGTTGGAATGGTCATGGCTGGAACAACTCATCATAGGTTTCTGGACCAGGGCTGACCTGGTGCTAAACAACCACACCAACTTTATTGTGATACCAAAACAGAACTAGATTGACTGCACGGCCTCATAGTACCTCCTTACAATTAGGTTGACTGTACTTGTGGTACCTACTTACAGTTAGGTTGACCATACCTTACTGGGATACCTACTTATCCACTGTACCTCACTGTAGTACCTACATACAACTAGATTGATTGTACTTCAGTGGTACCTAGTTAGGTGTAATGCACCTCATTGTGGTACCTAC
>NC_068987.1:19973197-19976949 GCF_001194135.2 Octopus bimaculoides | reverse complement strand
ACAATACCTCACTGTGGTATCTATAGTAAGGTTGACAGTACCTCATTATGATACATACTTACATCTAGGTCAACAGTATCTCATTATGGTACCTACTTATAGGTAGGTTGACTGTACCTTACTTGGTTACCTCTATGCAACTGATATAAACTCACTAGCAGTGAGCTGGCAGAAACGTTAGCATGCCAGGCAAAATGCTTAGCGGTATTTCGTCTGCCGCTACATTCTGAGTTCAAATTCCGCCGAGGTCGACTTTGCCTTTCATCCTTTCGGGGTCGATCAAATAAGTACCAGTTACACACTGGGGTCGATATAATGACTTAATCCGTTTGTCTGTCCTTGTTTGTCCTCTCTGTGTGTAGCCCCTTGTGGGCAGTAAAGAAATAAGAAACGTTAGCACGCCAGGCGAAATGCTTAGTAGTATTTCATCTGTCTTTACGTTTTAAGTTCAAATTCCGCCGAGGTCGACTTTGCCTTCCATCCTTTCGGGGTCGATCTAATCAACTGGCCCCTTCCCCCTAAAATTTCGGGCCTTGTACCTAGAGTAGAAAAGATTATTATTTACAGCAATGTTGCTAGAAATAGCAACCAAATCTACTTCAAATCACACTCTACTGTCTTAAAAAAAGAAGTACACATTGGATAATAAATAAAGTCCGCGATGCACTGTAACTGAACATAAGAGAGAGCCACATCTTCAATCATATCTGCTAGATCAAGGCTGACCTCAAGCTAATCAACTACTACTACTAATACTACTATTGCTACTATTACTACAAACACTTCTTACCACTACCACCCACTAAAAATTAGATCAATTTCTTTTGCTATCTACCGACATGAAACAGCAGTGCACCACTGCTAACCAACTTGGCACCGCTAGACCAATATTGATGCAGCTATTTACAACAATACTGTGACTGTTTGGTCACTGATACAATCTTGGCTTTTTGTCTTCTGAACTCTCTCTCTCTCTCTCTCACACACACACACGTTATGAATGCAAATATTTATAAACGCTTGCGCACACACATGCACACACACATAAATGCATAGTATTTTTGTGAGTATACAATAAACCTTCATTAGCCCTTTCTATACCAAACTGCCCTGAGGCTGCCCCTGTTTCGTGGTACAAACTTTTTACTTTAAAATGGTCTTAATTAAAACCTTCTGGCAGAATCTCATGTTAATTTATCTTCCAAAACATCACTTAATGACGACAGATTTATTTTACTAAATTCTTCGTTATTGGTAAAATTAATTGAAACCAAGGCAGTTCGATTTTCAACAGAAATCATCATTGTCAGCGTCATTATTTAATGTCCATTTTCCATGCTGGCATGGGTTGGACAGTTTGACTTGAGCTGGTAAGACCAAGGGCTGCCTCAAGCTCCTTTGTCTGTATCTGGCATGGTTTCTACATCTGGATGCTCTTCCTAACACCAACCACTCCACAAAGTGTACTGGGTGCTTTTTATGTGGCACCAACACTGGTTTCAACCCTGCTGTTGGTGGACAGGTCTTCTTGAGTACAGCAAGGGGCCAGATATCTCAGTCTTTCATCAAGGTGCCAGTTATCTTGGTCCTTTGTCAAGATGCCAAATATCTCAGTCATTTGTGAAATATGGTACGAAAAGTGGGGTTAAAAAGTACAAGTGGAAGAGTGATCTTTTTTTAAGGAATTGTCGAAGTCAAGCAATGAGGGGTTTTTTTTCTAACTGTCAGGTCATATCCTAATTCAAATATAGCTATGTTTTTCCATTGGACATTTCTAACCAACTTTCTTTACATACATGACTTATTTAGAGTTAGAATTACTTATCTTCTTACTTTTCTATAGAGAGAACATCTCATAAAACCTTTTTCACTTATATTTTCAAATAACTGTTAGTTGCCTTAGTTTTAGTTTATACCTAACTGGACTCACATTTCTTCTTCCTTTCTCATAAGGATAAATATGAATTAGGCCCAGGAAGACCTGGGCTGAGGTGGTGAGGCAAGACCTTCGTACATTGGGCCTCACCGAGGCGATGACTACTGACCGAGACCTTTGGAAATGTGCTGTGCGTG
Source organism: Octopus bimaculoides (assembly GCF_001194135.2). NCBI lineage: Eukaryota > Metazoa > Mollusca > Cephalopoda > Octopoda > Octopodidae > Octopus > Octopus bimaculoides. The sequence goes on along the minus strand of NC_068987.1, from coordinate 19,974,876 downwards.
AGAAGACCCGGCAAGCCAAGTAAGATCGTTGCCAGTGCCCCTGGACTGGTTCTTGTGCGGGTGGCACATGAGATGCACCATTTTGAGCGTGGCCGTTGCCAGTACCGCCTGACTGGCTCCCGTAGGATTTTCGAGCGAGATCGTTGCCAGTGCCCCTGGACTGGCTTGTGCGGGTGGCACATAAAAGACACCATTTCGAGCGTGGCCGTTTGCGTGTGGGTGACACGTAAAAGCACCCACTACACTCTCTGAGTGGTTGGCGTTAGGAAGGGCATCCAGCTGTAGAAACTCTGCCAAATTAGATTGGAGCCTGGTGTTGCCATCCGGTTTCACCAGTCCTCAGTCAAATCGTCCAACCCATGCTAGCATGGAAAGCAGACGTTAAACGATGATGATGATGATGATCTGAAATTATACTCTGCTATTTCCTTTATCAAGTCCTTTGTAAAATTTTTTCTTTATACTTCTTGCACTGAAGAGAACAGTGATATATTATTAATTTAATCTAATTAAATTAATTAAATTATTTCTATTCAACCATCAATATACATGATTTTAATATCGCTGTTCGAAATGGTCATCTGTATGAATTAAAATTCTCTTACATTTTAACATCTTCTCTTCTCCATTTTTAACTTCCTTGTCTGACAAGTGTTATTCAAAAAGAAATTTGTAAACTTTGGGCGCTTAAATCTGGTTTAGTCTTTGATTCTGAATATGTATTATTAGATTTTTTTAAAAATTACAGTCAGATTATATAATTATATTGCAACAACATAATTATTATAAAGAAAATCAATTGCAGTTAATAAAATTGTCAATAAATTTATAAGTACAACTTCTCACCATGAAAATGTAGTGTTTATTAGAGGGAAGTGTGAAAGCAAATAAAAAGCACTTAACAGGTGAAGAAAGAGAGTGGAAAGGGAAGGTGAATGAATTCAAACAGCAGTTTAAAAGCTAGTAAGGGCAGAGTGTGGAAGGGCTAGAAAGAAAAAAAAATGATATATTTCTTAGATAGAGATGTAAAATAAAAACACAGGGTTGTATACGGGTGAAATATTGTTTGATTTTGGGCCTTATTTTTGTCATTTCCTCGTTATCTTTTCACCTGCCCAATACATATCAGGACACAACTAACTGTGGAATGTGTCATGCTATCTCAGAACAATTGCTAAAACATTTCATAATGGGAAACAGAAACATTGGTTACCCTCATCAAGATCCTTCGCCATATCACTGAATGAGCTTCATATCTATGATGAATTTACCAGTTTTAATGGGCGTGATAGGTAGCAGCTTATTCCTAAGTGAAGTAGAGACCATTATGCTACCCTTAACTTCATAGTTTGAATAGAGAATAAACTAGCATCAGGAAAACTTTGAAGTTACTGTCAACAATTTACCATAAATATTAGATGTTATAAATGTTCTTTAATGAATGACTATCTACTTTATGTATTTAAAAACATTTCAACTGTGAATGCATCAATATATACAAACACACATGTATATAGCATAGAATGTATATATCCATATATACACATGCACAAATACACACACACACAAAGGCAAATATTTTATGCATACATCCTTACATAAGAAATATTGACATTCAACACATTCTGTATTTAATATACATACACACATGTGCATGTACATATATATCTATCTATATA
>NC_068987.1:19971982-19973058 GCF_001194135.2 Octopus bimaculoides | reverse complement strand
TATATATATATATATATATATATATATTATACACACACACACACACACACATATATATGTATATACATATATACATACACACACACTACATAGATCAAATACTGACATTTACATATACCAATAAACCCATCATCATCAACATCATAACACACATACACACACACACACACACACAGCCAGTACTACCACCACCATCACCACCATCATAACTACTCCCAATACTATAACCCTATCATTAGTAGCACAATAGCAACAGCAATAACTATCACCATACCATCAAATACTAACTATAACAATTACCACCACCACCACTACCAACTACTACTACTTTATCATTAGTACCTCATTACTACTACTACTACTACTACTACTACTTCTACTATCTCAATAACAAATCAATGCAATTGTTATCACAATACAATTTCACAATCTCAACCACTACAACATCATCCTATACAAGAATCTCTACTACACCACCACCACTGCAACAACCGCCTATACTTCTATGACTATCTCCATTGCCACATCAACTTCCACCATCGCTACCGCAACTACCACCAACACTACAAATGCCATCATCACCAAAACTACCTCCGACACCACTGCCACCAACTCAGCCACTGCAACAACCTCCACTACTACAACAACCACTTAAATTACTTCCACTATAACAACAACCACTCAAACTAACTCCACTACTACAACAACCACTCAAACTAACTCCACTACTACAGCAACCACTCAAGCTACCTCCACTACCACAACACATCCACAACAGTCTCCACTACCACCACCATCACAACAACAACAACAACCAACACTGCAACGTGCTCCAACACCACTACAACCAGTACCACCACCAACGCTACAATCATCAACACCACTACCACAACCACCACCAATACAACAACCTTGATTTACTGCAATCACCTCCACCACTGTAGTTATCTTCCCCCACTACATTCTACAACCACGACAAGCACTGTAATCATCTTCTCTTCACCACTACTACAATCACCTATACCACTACAATCACCTATACCACTACAACCGCTCACACTAACTTCTACAGAAAC
>NC_068987.1:19968938-19971798 GCF_001194135.2 Octopus bimaculoides | reverse complement strand
CCACCACCACTACTACTACTACTGCTGCTACTACTACTATTACTATACTCACTAATACTATTTTTACACCTATTACTTTACTAGCTTTACTAATAGTAAAAACCATCACCACCATGTCTACCTCTGTGAACACTACTGCCTGTACTCTAACCACCACCATTACTTCTCTAACAAATACCATCCTCTACCACCACCACCACCACCACCACCACCACCACCAATACAAAGCAGTTTATATACATTTCCTATGTTGTAAAAAGGAACGCCGAAAAAATATTTATACTTCTGATGATGATATGATGATGATGGTGGTGGTGGTGGTGGTAGGGATGGTGATGGTGATGGTGGTGGAGATGTAGCAGGACCAATCAATTGTGATTCATTGCTGACAATCAATATTGTCGTATTGTTAGTGTTCTTATATAACCTATGCACACACACACACAGATGCACACACACACACACACAGATATACAGGTACATACACACACACACACACACATATATATATATATATATGTATATATATATATATATATATATATATATATATATATATATATATATATATATACATATATATATACAAAGGCATATACATTTGTTATGGTACACATATACACTCATACAAAGGCATACACACGCACACACATACATACATACATATATGTATGTATACTGGGGTACACATATAACACACAGGGTAACAGACGAACACACACACACACACACATATATACAAATGTATACGCACACTGAAGTCCACATGCACACACACATATACATGCAAAGATATACATTCACTGACGTCCACATACACATATACATATAAAGATATACACACACACAAAGGTTGACATATATACACATACATATACCTGACATCCACATACACACATACAAAGGTATACACACACACATATACAAAGATATACACACACACACACACACATGAGATGTTATCAACAGAAGAACCATACTTCAAGGACACCAACAAAACTACTAACAAGTCAGAAAAAAGAAAAATAAAGAGCCTCTACATGATGGCTAGTTAGAAATAGCAGTCAAATCTCCTTTAAATTATATCATAAGATCTTTAAAAATAAAAGAACATATTAAATAATGTAGGTCTAGCTACTCTTAAAAGGCAGGATGGTCACAACTGGAATGCTTTTGATCAGAGGTCTGTTTGAACAGGGTTCATCTGAGGCTGAACAACATTCTCAAACACAACCACCACCACCACCACTATCACCACAATCACTGCAACCTTCAACAAGGAGCCTCTACGTGGTCAGCTGACCTGCAAGAAATAATAGCCAAATCTCCTTCAAACCATGCTCAAGTGCAAAAAGAAGGGCACATCAGATCATGTAGTTCTAGACATACACTACTGCTGCAAATATAGTTGGGATGGTCATGGCTGGAATGTCATATAAAAGCAGCTGCAGTAGTAGTAGTAAGAGGAGGGATAAACAAGCTTGACCCTTAAACTGCCTGTTAGGGAATTCTTGTTACTGTTTAACCTCAGATCAGCCGATTCAAGTTGAATTACAATCAAAAGCGCTCCAGGCATGACCAGCCCTTCTTATATTCATACACACTTTATCTAGTGTATCCTTACTTTTTTTTCAAAAGCATAAGGATGTATTCAGAGGAGTTCTGGCTACACTTTTTAGCAAGTCAAGCAACCAGGAATAGCCTCGACATCTTGCTGGCAACAGGCCAGGAGTTGTAGTTGTATGATCTTGTTTTTCACTGCGATCCAGAGAAAATTTGTAATGCGTGCAGTACTGTAATGTTGACTGCACCATTATAGAAATGTGTGCAGTGTTCTAATGTTGACTGCACCATTCCAGAAATGTGTGCAGTATTGCAATGATAGCCATACTTGTACTGCACAAAGGGGTCAGCAACTGCTCAGAGTTGAAGTACCTTTCAGACCCCTATAGAAAATGTCAGGGATTTGAGATACAATTTCAACTGTGTGTTATATATAACATTTGGTGATGAGGCAATACTGGAGCCTCTATGCAGTCACTTTTCCTGCTAGAAACTGCAGCTAATTCTACATCGGAGCTACCTGTTCAGGGCTAAACAACAACGTTATGAAGTATTTGTAATACAATTTCAACTGTGTGTTATAAATACAATAGGTGAAGAGGCATAAAGGGAGCCTCTACATGGTCACTTTTCCTGCTAGAAATTGCAGCTAATTCTACATCAGAGCTACCTGCTCAGGGCTCTACAATTTTATGACTGATGACTAGCCAGCAAAGAAGCCTACATGCAGTCGCTCAGTATTCTAGAAATAATAACCGAACTTCACTCAAATCAAACCCTACTGTCTTAGAAAAACAGATGAACACCTAGAATAATGTGGCCCAGGGTGCAAAGTAACCATCAATCATTTTTAGAGACAATGTGTATCCAGGACAATATTATGTGAACACAGTGAGTGGATTTGGTAGATGGAAACTGAAAGAAGCCCATCATGTGTGTGTGAGTATATATATATATATATCATCATCATCATCATCAAATATCTGTTTTCCTTATTTCTTTACTGCCCACAAGGGGCTAAACATAGAGGGGACAAACAAGGACAGACAAACGGATTAAGTCGATTACATCGACCCCAGTGCATAACTGGTACTTATTTAATCGACCCCGAAAGGATGAAAGGCAAAGTCAACCTCGGTGGAATTTGAACTCAGAACCTAGCGGCAGATGAAACACCGCTAAGCATTTCGCCCGGCATGCTAACGTTTTTGCCAACTCACTGCCTTATTACTAAATATCTGTTTTCCATGCTGGTATGGGTTGGACAATTTGACAAGTGCTGGCAAGCCAGAAGACA
>NC_068987.1:19963803-19968666 GCF_001194135.2 Octopus bimaculoides | reverse complement strand
CTTACCTTCTCCCCGGCAACGATGCAAAGTGACTCAGTGTCTAAACAACGGGACTCCTTCAGGCAGCGCTCCATCAGACGATTCACATAAACTCCAAATTCGGAAAGCCTGTCAAGACCAGTTGTAGAATGAAGAGATAAGGATGTAGAACAGTGATATCGCAGGATGGCATAGAATGGCAGACAAAGGAGAAGAGCAACAACATGGGCAAAGTTCAGAGAGCTCCTACCTCTGCTGGTGACAAAGGGCCTCTCGCTCAGAGTAAAAGGTAGACTGTATGACGCATGTGTACGAACAGCCATGCTACATGGCAGTGAAACATGGGCCATGACTACTGAGGACATGCGTAAGCTTGCAAGGAACGAAGCTAGTATGCTCCACTGAATGTGTAATGTCAATGTGCATACTCGACAGAGTGTAAGTACCTTGAGAAAAAAGTTGAACCTAAGAAGCATCAGTTGTGGTGTGCAAGAGAGTCGACTGCGCTGGTATGGTCTTGTGGTGCGAATGGATGAGGATAGCTGTGAGAATAGCTGAGGATAGCGGTTGAGGGAAACTGTGGAAGAGGTAGACCCAGGAAGACCTGGGATGAGGTGGTGAAGCACGACTTTCGAACATTAGGCCTCACTGAGGCAATGACTAGTGACCGAGACCTTTGGAAATATGCTGTGCTTGAGAAGATCCGGCAAGCCAAGTGAGACATCCCATGGCCTATACCAGTGGTGTAACCAGCCCACTTAGGCATACCTTTCTTTCATTGGACACTAAACTCTGCTTGCGAAGACCTGTTGAGGCAGGTGAAATTGAAATCAAATTCGATGACAGCACCGCATGACTGGCATCCGTGCTAGTGGAGCACTAAGAGCACCATCCGAGTATGATCGTTGCCAGGGCCGCTGACTGGCCCCTGTGCCGGTGGCACATAAAAAGCACCATTCGAGTGTGATCATTACCAGCGTCGCCTTACTGGCATTTGTGCCAGTGCTGCTGGACTGACTCCTGTGCCGGTGGCACGTAAAAGCACCCACTACACTCTCGGAGTGATTGGCATTAGGAAGGGCATCGAACTGTAGAAACTCTGCCAGATCAGATTGGAGCCTTGTGCAGCCATCTGGCTCACCAGTCCCCAGTCAAACCGTCCACCCCATGCCAGCATGGAAAGCGGATGTTAAATGATGATGATGATGATGGTGATGTGTGTGTGTGTCTCTCTCTCTATACTAATACTGACATGCAACAAATTAACATACTGAAACAATATGCAAGAAACTGTCACACGTATTTCCATCTTCCCTCTTTTAAGATAATACTGTATAATTTGAGAGAGATTTGGCTGCTATTTCTAATAGGTTGAGCTAAACAACCATGCAATAGCTTACTGGGATTGCTGTATGCAACTTACAAAGGGGTTTCAAATTGGACATTGGTCTTGTAATCAAATGTTAGAGAAGCTGATGGTTTCCTCACCTTCCAGGTTCAAACGCCGGTGATGCCATAGGAGAGAGTTCCACATTAACAAACAGGATGCCATCTGTGGGACGGTTAGGTTTCGGTTGTCCTACAGCTGCTGTTACTTGTGCCAAAACCCTGAAAAATGTTAAGAAATAACATTAGAAAACAAAACATGAATTAAGCTATATATACATTAATAATAATATTACAGGTAAAAACTCAATTAAAATCAATTTATAAAAAATTAAAATTAAATTGAGCATTACAGATTAAAATATATGAAACTTGGTTCTTTTCCCTAAAACTATATATATATATATATATATATATATATATATATATATATATATATATATATATATATAATCCAAGAAAGTTAAGGGTTGTGAATCTGCATGGTGAGAAGCTTACTTCTCAACCACATGGTTCCAAGTTCAGGCTCACTGTGTGACGCCTTGGACAAATGTCTTCTACTATAGCCTCGGGCCAACTAAAGCCATGTGAGTGGATTTGGCAGACAGAAAATGAAAGAAGCCCATTGATTTTAACTCACAGCATTCAATCGTTAAACATTCATAATTGGAATGAATAAATAAAATTGAATATTAAGTATTTTGGGGATTTTTGATTTACTGTCTGGTGACTTTTGGCCAATCCTTTATATGAATCATGGCACGCCGTTGGTTATGACGATGAGGGTTCCTGTTGATCCGATCAATGGAACAGTTTGCTTGTGAAATTAACATGTAAGTGACTGAGCACTCCACAGACACGTGTACCCTTAACGTAGTTCTCTGCACAGTTCTAGGTTCAATCCCAAAGTACCTTCAAAAACAATAAAAGAGTACAACACAAAAACAAAAACAAAAAGATTACCTGGTTTTACCAAGTTCTACCTGGCAGCAGCCTCTTTCCACACCAAATGTAATCTTTAGTCGCCGATAATCATAAGGCTGGCGTCCATCGATTCTCTGAAAACAAACAGCAAAGGAGAACTGCTAAACCATTTTGTTACCATGTCTCTGGTGAAATACACTCTTGTTTCAATTAAGTTTGGAAATAATACTCTTTTACTTGTTTCAGTCATTTGACTGCGGCCATGCTGGAGCACTGCCTTTAGTCGAGCAAATCGACCCCAGGACTTATTCTTTGTAAGATTAGTACTTATTCTATCGGTCTCTTTTGCCAAACCGCTAAGTTACCGGGACGTAAACACACCAGCATCGGTTGTCAAGCGATGTTGGGGGGACAAACACAGACACACAAACACACACACACATATATATATACACATATATACGACGGGCTTCTTTCAGTTTCCGTCTACCAAATCCACTCACAAGGCTTTGGTCGGCCCGAGGCTATAGTAGAAGACACTTGCCCAAGGTGCCATGCAGTGGGACTGAACCCGGAACCATGTGGTTGGTAAGCAAGCTACTTACCACACAGCCACTCAGGAAAATAACTTCGTCGTTATTAAGCTGAGGTTTGGAATTTAACACCTGAACTGATACATGTACCACCAGTGGTTCATCACAAACTTCATACAACCATCATATGCATCACTGGTGGTAGATTTCCATAATTTGAGAAAATATTTTATTCTGTATCTTTGATATAGTTTTGAGGATATTAAATAACATGAGTGATAAATATGAAAGTTTAATTATGAAATATTGTAAACATGCAAAAAAAATTACATTTCCTGGTAATCATACAGAATGCAGTGTGACTGCAAAATATCTGGGATCAATGGTAAGTTCCAGTAACAGGCCATAGCAGTTAGCATGTTAAAACAGCAAGTTTATATCAAAGAATCAGGGGTAGTCTAAGGTGGGTTAGTATCAAAAGGGTTAAACAGATTTTAACCCATTTGTTAACAAATTTCTGTTAAAATGCACTGTTTTTGTTTCAATTAAGTTTGAAACTAATGAAGAATTTAGTAAAACAACTTTGTCATTATTAAACAGGAGTTTGGAATTTAACACATTAACTGCCACATGTATCATCACACACTATATTGGAAGTGTGGGCATTCTGCTTCCATATTTGGGACAGTGCTACACTTACACACACAAATATCTGAAACTGCCTCCAAAACACATAATTCTTCACTCTTCTGCTTCTTGCAACATGTTCGCAAATGCTGAAGACGCTTTCAGTTCCCTTGATGCCAAACTTTTGGCCAACAACAACAGCTGCTGCTGCTGCTGCTGGTGTTGAACTTGTGTAGAAATCAATATTAGACAAGTTCCATCTTCCAAGTTCAATGACCTTGAGTCTCAGTTTAGTGACCGTTGGTCAAGAGATGAATAATTGCTAACTTCAAAACAATGCCGACTTGAAGTGGAACCTAAACAAAATGGTTGTTAAGGAAACTGGTACTGAATGGTGGTAGGGGCGACGGTGATGATGGTGGTGGTGTTACCTTAAAAATTGCTAATGCTAGTTGATCTAAAATAGATCAATCATAGAGGCACCAAAAGGAGAAAAATATATGTGTGAGTATAATAAAGAAATAATAATAAAACAGCTTCTACTAATGATAATGCTGGAGGGGGGAGGGAATGTGGTGGTGGGGGGGTGAGCTTAGGATACTGCTGCTGATGAAGGCGGTATTGCCGATGGACATCACGGTTGTGTTGATAAACAACATTGCTGGAGTTGATGCAGTTGGTGATGATGATGATGACAAAGACAGTGACGATGAACAAATACTACTGTTGATGATGATAGTGATGGTGGCAATGGTGATGGTGATGATTATGATGATTATGATGGTGATGACAGTGGTGATGATAAATGGTTGTATTGATGATGATGATGATGATGATTATGATGATGATAGAGATGACCAATACATGGTGAGGATGATGATGATGATGGTGACAACAGTGATGTTACTGATGATGATGATGATGACAATGATGATAGTGACGACGGCAGTGGTAGTCTCAGTGATGATCACAATCATGACAATGGTGAGGATGATGATGACGGTGATGCTGACAATGGTAGTGTCAGTGATGATGATGATGATGATGATGATGATAGAGATCGTTATTATGATGGTGATGATGATAGTGGTGATGAACAATACTCCAGTTCATGGTGATGATGAAAATAAAGAATGAATGGATGAAAATAGCAACAATGAACAATGACGATAATCAGCAATAAGGATGATGACAACAATGATGATGACGGATTGAATTTAACTGGTATTGTATCAGTGATCACAACAACTTGATAATTTCTGGTAATGAGCACCAAAGGACATCATCTTCCTAACGATTGATATTGTCAAAACAATATCTGTGTCTGTTTGTACATCCTACCTGAGGCAGACAAAGAGGAGAGAGAGTAGGAGGTGGTGTGTGTATATGTATATATATATATATATATATATAT
>NC_068987.1:19959457-19961307 GCF_001194135.2 Octopus bimaculoides | reverse complement strand
AAGTACTAGGCTTCCAAAGAATAAGTTCTGGGGTCGATTTGCTCGACTAAAGGCGGTGCTCCAGCATGGCCGCAGTCAAATGACTGAAACAATTAAAAGAGTAAAAAGAGTATATATATATATATATATATATGTTATCCCGCTATCAATGACGAAAGCCTTTCAATCACAAATCACAAAATGGCAGTAAGCTTCCAGCAGGAGGAGTTCAAGACCCAGTTCTCACGCCTGGTTGGAGTTATTTCTTTACTCTTAAGTTAAGATAAAGCTTTAATGTCTCAACTTCTCTTGTCCTCATCTAGAAATTTGAGGACCTGTGTCTATGTAAAGAAATTAAAAGAAACAGTACAGCCACTGAGCTAGCATGAAAGCCTCTATGGGGTCACTCAACCTGCTAGAAATAGCAACATATTTTCCTCAAATCATACAGATACCATCTTAAATAAAGAAGGGTATCATCATTTAACATGCTTTCCATGCTGGCATGGGTTGGACGGTTTAACAGGAGCTGGTAAGCCCAAGAGTTGCATCAGGTTCCAGTCATCTGTTTTAGCTTGATTTCTACAGCTGGATACCCTTCCTAAAACCAACTACTTTAGAGAGTTTATTGGGTGCTTTTTAAATGGCATCAGCTTGAGTGATTTTTATGTGGCTCCAGCACCAGCACCCTTCATGGGCAAGCATTACCAAGATGGTTTCGGGATATCAACTCTGTTGTAGAGGGTAGGTCGTCTTGGAAGAACATCCCTGGAAGACAATGAGTGATCTAGAAGACCTGTCACGAGTGTCACCCCACCGGAAATGAGGAGAAAATTCATCAGCTTGTGCATGAGGATCGTCAGAGAACAATCAATGATGTTGCTGATGTTATTGGTCTGTCGTATGAGTCTGTGCAGGCAATCTTAACATCCACGAAGAACTGGATTCTTCACGACAATGCACCTTGTCACCAAGCTCTACTCATTCATGAGTTTCTCACCAAAAACAACATGGTATCACTTCTGCGCCCACCCTATTCACCAGATTTAGCACCAGCAGACTCCCATCTCTTCCCCAAGATGAAAATGCAGCTCAAAGGTTGCCATTTTAACACCGTTGTCAAGATCATGAGCGAATTGCAGAAGGTCCTCAATTCCCTTATGGAAAAAGACTTCCTGGCCAGATTCCAAAAGTGAAAGGAACACAGCAGCCAGTGTATTGCAGCACGAGGTGACCATTTCGAAGGAGATGAAGTTAAAACTTAGGTAAATAAGTTATTCTTTATTAAACATAACTTAGTCCAGGAACTTATCAATACCACCTTGTACAAGGTGAGGAGAAGTGAAAGGAGCAGAAGAACAGAATAAGGGCAGGGCTTCTTTCAGTCTCTGTCAACCAAATCAATTCTTGAGACTTTGGTCACCCCAGGTAGACACTTGCCTAAGATGCTGGGCAGCGAGGTTGAACCTGAAACCATATGACTGAGAAGTAAACTTCTAAACATCACAGTCATATCTGCACATATGTTAGAAATCATCATCAGCATCATTATTCTCTCTTTTACTTGTTTCAGTCATTTGACTGCGGCCATGCTGGAGCACCGCCTTTTTAGTCGAGCAAATCGACCCCAGGACTTACTCTTTGTAAGCCCAGTACTTATTCTATCGGTTCTCTTTTGCCGCTAAGTTACGGGGACGTAAACACACCAGCATTGGTTGTCAAGCGAAGTTGGGGGGGACAAACACAGACACACAAACATATACACACACATACATATACATATACATATATATACATATATACGATGGGCTTCTTTCAGTTTCCGTCTACCAAATCCACTCACAAGGCTTTGGTCGGCTCGAGACTATAGT
>NC_068987.1:19958351-19959259 GCF_001194135.2 Octopus bimaculoides | reverse complement strand
ATGAACCCGGAACCATGTGGTTGGTAAGCAAGCTACTTACCACACAGCCACTCCTGCGCCTATTAATATTATTATTATTATTATTATTATCAGTAAGAGAATCACTACTTCTCCACCTGTACACTTCTACCCGAGAAACTCAGTAAGTCAAGCTACCAATTCTAACAAATAGTGACAGTTACCCTGACAAAAAAAACAAAAAACAACAACAACAACAATCAATAAGACATTTGAAACGGTGCTTGTTAGTCTTGATAGTCAGAGTAACAATATTGGTGATGATAATAACATAGAATGATGCAGAAGATGACAATGACGATGATGACGGTAATGATGATTTCATGGTGATGATGATGAACATAAAGACAGTGTATATAATGATGATGATGATGATGATGATGATGATGACAGTAAAAATGATAATATAAATGATGATAATGATGATGAACATGAAGACGATGATGATGATGATGGTGATGATGATGATGAACATGAAGACAGTGAAGATGATGATGATGGTGATCATGAGAGTGTTGAACATGACAATGCTGAGGGTGATAAAACTGACAATGATGATAGTGATGATGGTGATGATGATGATGATGGCAATGTTGACAATCATAATAATATTGATGGTGATGATGATGATGGTTGATAACTGTATGACGAAGCAAACAAACAACAGAGAAATCGATCTTCCATTGTTATCACACCCTCATTAATTCCTCACACTCTTTAGCGTGTCCATTACGCACAGGGGAACAAAGAGAAAGGGAGAAAGGGAGAGAGAGAGAGAGAGAGAAAGAGCGAGTACTCTTTTACTCTTTTACTTGTTTCAGTCATTTGACTGCGGCCATGCTGGAGCACCGCCTTTAGTCGAGCAAATCGACCCCAGGACTTATTCTTTG
>NC_068987.1:19956191-19957987 GCF_001194135.2 Octopus bimaculoides | reverse complement strand
GGAACCATGTGGTTGGTAAGCAAGCTACTTACCACACAGCCACTCCTGCGCCTACGTCAAGCAAAAGGGCAAAAGCTCGCTCGATCTCGATTTTCAGTACGTAAATATATGTACTCATAGTTGTAGAAAGTGTATGGAGAGGAGTACACACGAGTGTACTAGCAGTTTATGTTTCCAAGATAGCTGAAAAAATGTCAATATTGACAAATGTTCTGGAAGACATGCAACCAGCAGAACGGAGAAAAACATTGCAGGTGTGCATGTTGTGAGGGGGAAATTGTCGAATCACCATCTGTGAGTTATCAGAGGATGTGTAGATTAGTTACGGTTCAGTTTAGTCTATTATCACTGGAAATTTGGGTATGAAACACGTGTCTGCCAAGTCAGGTTTCAGTTGCACAAGATCTCTTTGATTGTGTCAAGAACAATTAAAACTTTTTGAAAACTTGGCGTAGACCCCTGAACAGGTATCACCAAGCTTTTGAAAAATTTGATGCAGATTCTCTGTTCAAGTTTCTCTATCATGGCCAATTTGCTGATCACATGCTACACACCCTCCTTCCAAGCACTGCTGTAAACAGCAGAAGTGAGCTGGAACGTTAAAACTTAGTGCACATGCAATGCCAAGTGGCTTCACTCTGCATGCTTTAGCTTTGTCACTATGGTAACAGTCCGGATACTTATTGATCAGACCACATATAATAGCAGGCAAGGTTGTGTAGTACAGAAGCTTGCTTCCTAAGCACAAGGTTTCAATTTTTAGATCCCATTGTGTGACACCTTGGATGAGTGCCTTCAACCACAGCCAATCAAAACCTTGTGAGTGGACTTGGTAGAAGGAATTGGTAGAGTGGATTTGATAGATGTGCATATGTGTGTGTGTGTGTGTGTGATGCTTCGTGGTTGAGGTATTCAGCTAATGTTTATAAGGTTATGAGTTCAATTCCTTGTCGTGCATTGTGTCCTTGAGCAAGACACTTTATTTATGGAGTTGCTCCAGTCCACTCAGCTGGCAAAAATGAGTTGTACCTGTAATTCAAAGGAGCCAGTTTTGTTACATTCCATGTCACACCGAACCTACCTGAGGACTACATTAACCCATTTTAACCCAGGTTAACCCTGTCAAAGTTTTGAAGATAGTTATATAAATAGGGATAATAAACATACATTCACATAGTTCCCTTGTACATGCACACACATATACTCACACAGAGTTGAAATGGTGTTTGATTTTTCTTTTCAGTGTTGAATGTTTACCATCCCACTTCCACTGCACACACACACAAACATTCACATATATACTCACAGAGTTGAAACACTCCCACTACCAGTTTGCCATCACCCCTTCCTTTCTCATTCATATGTTGTGACAGAGAAAAACACAAGAGTATCATTATAGTAGATCATTACCACCCAGGACAAAATCCTTAATGGCAATTCTTCCAGCTTTATGTTCTGAGTTCAAACTTCACAGTGGTTAAACTTTGTCTTTCATCCTTTTAGGAGTCACTAAAATAAGTACCACTTATGTATTAGGGCTCATATAATTGACTATCTTCCCTTACACCCACCCCACGAAATTTCAGGCCTTGTACCGATAGAAAGAATTATTATTATTTTGTTGTCACATTCAGTTATTTTTTTTCCATTATTTCATGTAACCCCACATTGAGCACCGCCTTTAGTTGAGCAAATCAACCCCAGGACTTATTCTTTGTAAGCCTAGTACTTATTTTATCGGTCTCTTTTGCCGAACCGCTAAGTTACAGGGACGCAAACACAGACACACACACACA
>NC_068987.1:19953728-19955325 GCF_001194135.2 Octopus bimaculoides | reverse complement strand
AAAGACAGATGAAATACCGCTAAGCATTTCGTCCAGCGTGCTAACATTTCTGCCAGCTCGCCGCCTTCTTTCAGTTTCTATCAACCAAATCCACCCACAAAGCTTTGGGTCAGGCCAGAGCTATAGTAGAGGACGGGATACTAAGGCAGCGAGCTGGCAGAAACATTAGCGTGCCGGGCGGAATGCTTAGCAGTATTACGTCCATCACAACATTCTGAGTTCAAATTCTGCTGAAGTCGACTTTCATCCTTTCAGGGTCAATAAATTGAGTACCAGTTGCATACTGGGGTCAATCTAATCGACTCCCCTCCACACTTCCCCAAAATTTCGGACTTTGTGCCTGGAGTACAAAAAGAGGACAGGACACTCGTCCAAGGTGCTGCAGAATGGGACAAAACCTGAAACCAAGTGGTTGGGAAGAAAATTTCTTAACCACGCAGTCACACATGCCTGTTTCTATCATACCAACTGATACAATAAACTACTCCTCTTCCCCAGAAGGTGTGGCCACGTGCCTAAAGCAGATATCAATATTAAACAACAGACAGTTTAATTCCACCGTCCGATTCAATTGGTAACATCAAAGTATTCATTTCCTCTTTGACTTCCTCTATCGAACCAATCAGCAGCTTTACTCAGTATTGGTAATGTTGTTGTTATTGTTATTTAAAGTTACTTCACCAATTACTTTACACTGCAACTGCTACTATTGCTGATGCTGCACTACTTTAGCATGCCAAGAATAGCATGAGGAGGAGGAGGAGGAGGAAGAGGTCAGAGGTCGAATGTACTTATGTAGTGAAAAACTAGAATTTATATATATATTCATTCTATAAATAATATTTAAACTGTTAGAATATAATTAAGTACCTAATTGCATAATATTATATATGCAGGTATACTTCAACTTACATTTGTAATCAGTTCCAAGATATGTGACTTAACTCCAAAAAATGTTGAAAAAGGAAAAATATTTTTTTTAATTTATTAGCTTGGTTCTGTTTTAATAGATGGTTTGAACACATTTTCACAAATATTTTATTTGATTTCACACATCAGTATTGATTTTTTTTAAGTGCTTTTTAAAAAAAATGTTTAGGCTTTTAAACATGTTCGCTGAGACCAACACAAAGTAGGATAAATCAACTGACACTGAGGTTTATTTTCTCTATCAAATTCTTAAAATAACATTAGGTAGGACAGAATGGACATTGTATATAACCCAAATAAAAGCCACTCATATACAACACAACTCCCTTTTCCTTTGGAAGAAAGGGCTAAAAGTTTGATATTTTCAGACCCTCTATAAGATGTACCCGGTGCAAGCTATGGACACATAAGAGGTGCAGCAACATCAAAGGCAGGTTAACTAGGAAGTTAGTTTTTGTTTGTGGCAGATGTTCAGGTGCAATAAAGACTGTAAACAAACAGGAAACAACTTCTATCTCATTCCAGGGTGAAAAACTAGAGGTAGTCGATAGCTTCCGCTATCTGGGCGACCAAGTTAGTAGTGGGGGTGGGTGCGCTGAAAGTGTAGCTGCTAGAATAAGAATAGCCTGGGCAAAGTTTAGAGAGCTCTTACCCCTGCTGGCGACAA
>NC_068987.1:19950141-19953121 GCF_001194135.2 Octopus bimaculoides | reverse complement strand
TGTGCGGGTAACACATAAAAGACACCATTTCGAGCGTGTGACACGTAAAAGCACCCACTACACTCTCTGAGTGGTTGGCATTAGGAAGGGCATCCAGCTGTAGAAACTCTGCCAAATTAGATTGGAGCCTGGTGTTACCATCCGGTTTTCACCAGTCCTCAGTCAAATCGCCCAACCCATGCTAGCATGGAAAGCGGACGTTAAACGATGATAATGATATATAAGTAAATAGAAGAATACACATACTCATGTTAACTTTTACATGTTTCAGTCATTAGACTGCGGCCAAGCTGGGGCACTGCCTTGAAGAATTTTTAGTCGAATCAATCGACCCCAGTACTTACTTTATCGGTCTCTTTTGCAGAACAGCTAATTTACGGGGACGTAAACACAGCATCACCGGTTGTCAAGCAGTGGTTGGGACACACACACACACATACATACACCATGTAAATATATATATCATGGGCTTCTTTCAGTTTCCGTGTACGAAATCCACTCACAAGGATTTAATCGGCCCGAGGATATAGAAGACACTTGCCCAAGGTACCACGCAGTGAGACTGAACTCGGAACCATCTGGTTGGGAAGCAAACTTCTTATCACACCAGCCACATACAAACACACACCTAATATGCTCCTACACAAGGAGATAAAGTAGGTTTCGCTTTATCAAGGACTATCATATAAGATTTGGTTACCACTTCTAGCAAATCAGACGACTGCCTAGTCTCCTCCGCTGGCTTGTTATCATATCTAATCGCAAGGATATTTATGCGATTGATACCCCCAGTGTGTTTATTGTTATTTCGGGGTTTAAACAAATTGGTCTACCACAGACTATATAAATCAGACATTCATAGATAAATAGCTCAAATATATTTCGTGTGTGTGTGTATATATCATTGCTTTTTACGGCATTAAATTGAAATTGGTATATACGGTCCTGTATGCATTTATGTCTATTTCCGTAGGAGCTAGGGTTCGCTTTTTGGGCAGTCATGGTATTAGCTGTCAGAAGCGAAAGTAGAAAAATCTAAACAAGGAATGTTACTGCTGGTTTGAGTTGAAATCTGTTTCTTTGGCTACTGACTGGCCGGAGCTATCTATCTATCTGTCTGTCTGTCTGTCTATCTCTCTATCACTCGTCCACCTTCGTTTGTTTCCGTAGAATTTATCAAATTAGAAAAAAAAACTTTTTGGCTACTTCCATCATGCGAGCTCCATACGAGGGGCATATTTTGGGGGTATTTAAAAGTCCATGTCTCTTAAGCCAATTAATACTATTTTCTGTTGTAGCGGTGGCGATGGCAATATCGCGGTGATTAATTCCAACTTTGGATTACGCGTGGTGGTCATTGGTGGTGCTGATCATGACAGTGCCGCTTTTTGTTTTATCTGCTTTAATTTGGGTTATTTTTTACCTAGGAATTTTAGTTTCGCTAAAAGATTTCTAAATGCCAATTAATTCGATTCTTTACTGTTTTACTGTTCTGTGTTCGAGTTTCGCTGTGGGCCGATTTAACTTCCGAACCTTCGATAAATTCCCGCTAGAAACTGCTGGGTGTGTTCGCCTTAAAAATCAATTAACGAAACTAAAATTCCTAATTGAAATATATATATATATATATAAACGAAACAATCACCTAAATCGGGGGTAAAAAAAATTAGCGAAACCCACAGCCGCTAGTGAAATAACGAGTATGATGGCATGTAATATACTTTTGCCACTTGTTTTTAGATGTTGATGTAGTCACACAAGCACCTAAAATTAGCGAAACTCCAGCTTCTAGGCAACTGACCAACAACGAAATAAACATAAATACATACATAGAGCCATATTAAAGGACCGGAGGATCGATTTGGAATTTAGCACCATAAAAGTGAGGAATCGCAGTCATAAAACCTATTTGAATTTAGAACCGTGTGAACGAGGATATATAAACACAAATATGTGTTGATGCTGCAATACAGCATACCCACATACACACATACATTATATATACATACGAAAGATCGCCTATATATATATATATATAGATAGATACACACATACATATATATATACATACGAAAGATCGCCTATATATATATATACACACACACACACACATATATATATATATAAATATACATACAAACATATATACATACGAAAGATCGCCTATATATATATATATATATATACACACACACACACATATATATATACATACGAAAGATCGCCTATATATATATATATATATATATATAATTACACGCACACAGTGTACATACAGCTAACAAGCTTGGAAACAAATACTTACTAATTTCTTCGAAATGGATTGAAGAATAAAGTTTCGTTCACAAGTGGAGAAGTGAGATTCCCTCATGGTTGCCGAAGAATTTGTAAGCCTGAGTGGGACAGGCTTCTTGGACTCTAAACTATGATAATAACAACAAAACCACAACAGAAACACGTGTGTTTTTTTGGAAAGGACCTTTGAGTGATGAACAGGAAGTAACACTCTCTAAAAATTAGAGAATAGATTTGATTGCAACTTTTTTTGATGTCATTTCCGCTCGAAAAGAAAACTGAAAGTATTCTGCTGTTTACGTGTTTGTTGATGTTTTAATCTCGTTGTCAGCAGACTCTATGATTAACGACTGCCTAACCGTGACCATCTCGTCTGTTTTCACTTTTTAGACATATTGCGTAACATTGACAGCGTTATTTAATGTGTTTCTCCTTAGTTGGCGCTTAAAAACCCAGGTTAGCTCGGTACTACTAAAGCAGCGCGGATCCGAACGCGCAGTCGCGCGTCCGCGCTAGTTAGTCTTGAGTGGTCGATCCTAACCCTGATCCTAACCCTAACCCTATCCCTAACCCTAACCCTAACCCTATCCCTAACCCTAACCCTAACCCTGTCCCTAACCCTAACCCTATCCCTAACCCGCGTGTGCAAATGAATACGTGTTTAGGGTTAGGCTTAGGATCGACC
>NC_068987.1:19947399-19949843 GCF_001194135.2 Octopus bimaculoides | reverse complement strand
CTTTCAGACTCTTTTACCGAACCGCTTAGTTACAGGAGCGTAAATACACCAATATCGGTTGTCAAGCAGTGGTGGGGGACAAACACACGTGTGTGTGTGTGTTGTGAAGATGGTAAACTGATTTGAGGACGATTTGGTTGCTATCTTTAACATGTCTAATGACAGCGTAAATGCTCCAGATTTGAAATGCCTCTAATTGTTGTTTAACTTAAGTCATCCCTGACCCATATGCCGATGTTCAAAGGCGTTCCATTTGTGACTATCCTATCTTTTTTTTTTTTTTTTTGTTAAAGAAAGCGAATCTTAAACTACATCTTCTAATATATTTTACTTCTGTTGTGGTTTTTAAGAAATCAGTTTGTTTTTTCCTTTTATCATAGAGTTTTAAGTCATCCATATAAAATAGATGATTTATTTTCTTGTCACCAATTTTTTACCTATGCCCTATTCTGTTAAGTTCACTTGGAAGGGGTATAAGGGCTATGCAAAATATTAGAGGTGAAAGTGAGTCACCTTGGAAAATGCCGCAATTGATATCAATATTGTTGGCAGTTAATACTCCATTAGAGTAGTATAATGGAAGATTCGTATTCCACACTGACATGTTGTGCTTCAGGAGTCACAGGAGAAATTTTGAAGATATCCAGCGATTTCATGATCCATGAATGCGGTATGCTGTCACAGGCCTTTTTGTAATCAATCCAACTGAGATTCTTGCGTTTATTATAACAGTTCTCAAGGATCATAGAATTTATAAGGCGGCGAGCTGGCAAAATCGTTAGCATGCTGGGCGAAATACTTAGTGGTATCTCGTTTTGCTGCAACGTTCTGAGTTCAAATTCCGCCGAGGTCAACTTTGCTTTTCATCCTTTCAGGGTCGATAAATTAAGTACTAGTTGAGCACTGGGATCGATGTAATGGAGACATCTCCTCCCCCAACATGACTGCCCGTGTGGCAAAATTTGAAACCATTATTATTATTATTATTATTATTATACAGATCTATATTTAAGAAATGAGGAATATGCATGTCTTATATGCGTTTTGTCCACAGATTCTGCACTTATCACTTTCTGATGTGTTGTCTATTCATTTATTATTATTATTATTATTATTCAGGTCACTGCCTGGAATCGAACTCGGAATCTTGGGGTTAATAGAACGTGCTCTTAACCACTACGCCATATTATTTACTATATAACGTCAGCCCATTATAGTATAAAGACATTTACCCAGGGTACCGTGCGGTGGGACTGAACGCAAAACCACGTGGTTGCGAAGCATATTTTTTAACTACATGTCTGTTCAATCAGGCATGACCTAAAAATAGGTTGAGAGAGAGAGACAGACAAAGAAAGAAAGAAGGAAAAAAGATAGGGAGTGAGTGTGTGTGAGAGAGAGAGAAGAACAGTGCGGGAGGGAGTGAAAGAACGCAAAACGGTTGTACAAATACTAAATGACAGAGATAGAGGGGGAAGTGAGACAGACAGACAGAGAAAGGCAGGGTGTAGGAAATATAATCCTGCCATAGAGATAGAGGTAGGAGGAGAATTAAAAAGAGGAATGGTCGAAAGAGAGGAGGGGGGGAAAATGGGAGAGAGAAAGAGAGAATGAAAAACATTGATTTTTTTCGATATGGAGAAAGATTACGGGAGATTATGATAAGCGGTATCTTTCGAACCGTACATACATACACCCATGCACACTACATCTTTATACATTAAAAACAACAATAACTAATATATACGCATGTCTCTGTGTGTGGAGTGTGTGTGTGTACATATACATACATACGTGTGTGTGTGTGTATACACAGGGTGTGGCAGATGGGGCAACCTTTCTGCCGCACCCTGTATGTATGTGTGTATATATATACATATGTATATTCATTTACTTGTTTCAGTCATTTGACTGTGGCCATGCTGGAGCACCGCCTTTAGTCGAGCAAATCGACCCCAGGACTTATTCTTTGTAAGCCTAGTACTTATTCCATCGGTCTCTTTTGCTGAACCGCCAAGTTATGGGGGCGTAAACACACCAGCATCGGTTGTCAAGCGATAGTGGGGGGACAAAAACAGACACACAAACATATACAGACATACATATATACGACGGGCTTCTTTCAGTTTCCATCTACCAAATCCACTCACAAGGCTTTGGTCGACCCGAGGCTATAGTAGAAGACACTTGCCCAAGGTGCCACGCAATGGGAATGAACCCGCAACCATGTGGTTGGTAAGCAAGCTACTTACCACATAGCCACTCCTGCGCCTACGTATAATACTTACACACGCGCGCGTACACACACACACACACATATTGGTTTGCTAGAACTAACAGGATAAATAGAGCTTAATACAAGAGTATGTATATTTTATTATTTTTAAACAGCAGAAGAAGTTACAAAAGTGCTAAGTGCCATGAACGCAACTTTCGACTCTTGA
>NC_068987.1:19945877-19947124 GCF_001194135.2 Octopus bimaculoides | reverse complement strand
GAAAACACCTAAAGCTCCATGAGGCTCCAGCAGGGGATGGTGGCGAACCCTGCTGTACTCTTTCATCACAACTTTCTCTCACTCTTTCTTCCTGTTTCTGTTGTGCCTGTAATTCAAAGGGTCAGCCTTGTCATACTGTGTCACGCTGAATCTCCCCCCTGAGAACTACGTTAAGGGGTACACGTGTTTGTGGAGTGCTCAGCCACTTGCACGTTAACTTCACGATCAGGCTGTTCCATTGATCGGATCAACTGGAACACTCGTCGTCGTAACCGACAGAATGCCAACAGGTATGTATGTATGTATGGATTTATAATGTAAAATGCCACACGGAAAGACAATGATGGAACATACAGTAAATAGGGAAAACACACACACAAAGGACGTGGACACGTTTATCCCTCATCAGTTATCGACCAAAACTCATCACAATTTCAACACCTTAACATCATCATCATTATTTTTACATCTGCCTTTCTTTGACTGCATAGTTTGGATGAACTGATGAGCCCCAACACAACATTTTTACTTCTGTGATTCTTTGTCATCTCTTTTGTGATGTTTAACCTCCCAAGATCAGCTTTCACTATTTCCTTCCACCTCTTTATTGGTCTTCCTCTTCCGCAGTTTCCTTCCTCTTGGATCTCCTGGTTCTTTTTTGCTCATTTACTATCATTCATATGAATTGACATGACAGTAACAGTGCAATGCTTTTTTTGTTTTTTTTTGCATACTACATTTGGTTCCTCTTAAACCTGATTGTCTCTCAGCTAACCTGTAGCACATTGCCCTGCACTCTAATATTGAACAAACTGTGCAGATCATGCTTCATTTCTTGTTAACCTTTGCATACCGTTGTAAACAGATGAAGATTTAATTTTGTATCAGTTGAAATTAATTTGGATAAACAATAGTATGGAAATGGAAGTTTATGTTTGTAAACAATGATGTGGAACGTCTAAGTCGTAATCAGTTTGAAAGGATTAGTTCTTCGTAGATTGCCATTATGTAAAGATGAAAAGAACAGTGATTGAAGATGGGCAATGCATGCAACAATGCATTCTGATGTAGGAACAGTGGTGTTAAAATTTTAAAATGATGCCAAATTTTTTTTTTTTTCAAACTGCTCTTTCCAAAATTTTAATTTTTCCCATATACCCTTTTATCTTCTGAGAACAGGTGACCAAATCTGATTTTCTACCTTGCAGCTCTAAGTTAAGCAGACTCACTGTTTTAAAAATATCACT
>NC_068987.1:19943369-19945457 GCF_001194135.2 Octopus bimaculoides | reverse complement strand
TTGAGGTTCCAATCAAAGACTTTGCAATTAAAAAAGTAGGAGAAAACTTTTCGAATATAAAGTGGAAGTACACAAAAATAAACATTATTTTCCATCTTTACTGTTAGTTTCGTTATTTCATATTGAAAAATAGAAATTTATTTTATAGTTTATTATTACTCTTTTATTCTTTTATTGTATTCAGTCATTTGACTGTGGTCATGCTGGGGCACCGCCTTTAGTCGAGCAAATCGACCCCAGGACTTATTCTTTGTAAGCCTAGTACTTATTCTATCAGTCTCTTTTTGCTGAACTGCTAGGTTACGGGGACGTAAACACACCATCATCGGTTGTCAAGTGAAGTTGGGGGACAAACACAGACACAAACATATACACACACATATATATATATATATACATATATACGACAGGCTTCTTTCAGTTTCCGTCTACCAAATCCACTCACAAGGCATTGGTCGGTCCGAAGCTATAGTAGAAGACACACTTGCCCAAGGTGCCACGCAGTGGGACTGAACCCGAAACCATGTGGTTGGTAAGCAAGCTACTTACCACACAGCCACTCTTACGCCTATATTGTTTATATTTTGAATTATTAATACATATATATGGGGGCACCAAAATCTTTTTAAGTGCTTAGGGCCTCAATGGGTCTTAATCCGGTCTTGGGTGTAGAGATAGTAGGATTAATATAATCCAATGATGGATCTAATGTTTTGTTTGTATTCCTTTATTGCTGTTTCGTTCTCTTGGCCAAATGCAGTATCTTTATGTTTGTCTATCGTTTTACTTTCTTCACAATATTTTCATTAAAACCTTCGGTTACAGTGGAGGCTCGTAATAGCAGAATCAAGACTCAGTGGGTCTCTTGCTTTCCGCGCAGCTCTCCAAGTGCCCAGGGCCGGACTAAGACCCATAAAAGCCCTAAGCGCGTCAAAGATTTCGGTGGCCCTATTTATAATTCAAAATATAAACAATAACAAACCATAAAATAAATTATTTTTCCAAATGAAGCAAAGCTAACAGTAAGATGGAAAATAATATTTGTTTTTATATACTTCCGCCTTATTTATATTTGAAAGGTTTCTCCTACTTTTTTTAATAACGAAGTTTTTGAGAGAGGGAGAGAGGGGTGGAGGAGGTGGTGAACAAGCTTCTTTAGTATCCGATGATCTTCATTACTTTACTATGATTATTGCGATAAGGATTACGATGATGATGACGACGATGGCGACGGCAATCATGGTGATGGCCATGATGACGATGGTGATATTGATGATGATGATGATGATGATGATAGCAGGCTATACTGGTGAGAGCGATGGTGATGATTAGGTGGTGGGGGTGAAGAGAAAGAAGCGGGGGAGGAGGAGGAGAAGACGGAATGATGATGATGATCCTGGAAACAACTATATCGGTTGAGATGTCTTTTTTTGCTCTCAACTGGGGTCCATATAAGATTTGGGGGGGGGGGTCCATGCTAGCAAAATAGTAAACTGGGGATCAACTGTGGTATTTTAAGGTCCATGTAAAGTCCCCCTCCCCCATCATTTTCCTTGATGCTCTGAGCATGTGCTTTGCTTTCATGCCTAATTCGGTGCTGCCGTGGTCTAATAAACCACCTTAGGACCCACAAAAAGTAAAGCTGCTAAACTGGTCGTCTTCAGAGACATGAAGGACAGACGCCATACTAGTCTGTTTGTGTGTGTGTGTGTGTAGGTTGTAGATGTGTAACACCTATTTTTGCTTCCTCTGTGTATATGCATATGCATGTCTCTATGCGTGTGCATGTGTGTGAGTGTGTTGCTGGTAAAAAGCGAGCGGGTGGTGTGTGGGCGTGTGTATGAGTATGTGAGCATATGTGTGTGTGTATATATGTGTGTGAGGTTTGGTCTTCTAAAATGAGAAGAGAAAAAGCAAAAAGGACATCTCAACCGATATAGTTGCTGCTGCCATCATCATCACCATCATCATCATCATTCCGTCTCCTCCTCCTCCTCCCCCGCTTCTTTCTCTTCACCCCCACCACCTAATCATCACCATCGCTCTCACCAGTATAGCCTGCTATCATCATCATCACTACCATCGTCG
>NC_068987.1:19938304-19943096 GCF_001194135.2 Octopus bimaculoides | reverse complement strand
CCTCCTCCTCCTCCCCCGCTTCTTTCTCTTCACCCCCACCACCTAATCATCACCATCGCTCTCACCAGTATAGCCTGCTATCATCATCATCATCACCATCATTATCACCATCATCATCATCTTCTTTCCGTCTCCTCCTACTCCTCCCCCGCTTCCTTCTCTTCACCCCCACCACCTAATCATCACCATCGCTCTCACCAGTATAGCCTGCTATCATCATCATCACTACCATCGTCGTCATGGCCATCATCATTATAGCCGTCGCCATCATCATCGTAATCCTTATCGCAATAATCATAATAAAGTAATGAAGATCATCGGATGGTAAAGAAGCTTGTCCCCCACCTCCTCCACCCCTCTCTCTCTCTCTCTCTCTGAACATTGCCTTGCCTTCATCGATTCCACCGCCGTCGTCGCGTCACCGTTACTACTACTACTACTACTACCACTTCGACCATCACTAATTGCTATCACTACAACTACAACATACTAGTACTTATTATTGTGCACTACCACCACCACCACCACCAACAACAACAACAACAACAACA
Source organism: Octopus bimaculoides (assembly GCF_001194135.2). NCBI lineage: Eukaryota > Metazoa > Mollusca > Cephalopoda > Octopoda > Octopodidae > Octopus > Octopus bimaculoides. The sequence continues at coordinate 19,942,545 of NC_068987.1, read as the reverse complement.
ACAACAGCAACAGCAGCAGCAATACGACTACTAGTAGTTCTACTATTCTACAGCAACACTGCCACCGTCACCGCCACTACTAGTGCCACCTTTCTACACTAATACCATCATCACCACCAACACTACCTAAACTACAGGTAGCACTTCTATTCTACATTAATACGACGACCACAACCACCATCATCAATCACCACTACACCTATTCAACACTACTACTACTATTACTACTACTAATACTACAATTATCACCGCCACTGCCACCACCAACACCGCTATAACCGAATCACACAGCCACCACCACCACCATCACCACTACTAGTACTACTATTCTATACTAATACAACGACTGCCATCATCATCACCACCACCACCACCACTACAGCCACTGCCACCGCCACAACCACTACTACAATCACCGCCGCCGTCACCACCACCACCACGACCACCACCATCACCACCATAACCAAATCACACCCAGTTACCGAGTTGGACGGACACATGGCTGGAATTATGATAAATCTATTAATAAGCTTCAGGTAGAAAGAAAAAGAAACGAAGAAAAAGCAGGCAACGTTAGTAAAAAAGAGAAGGTGAGTGCCCAGCTAAAATATTCATTTCTATTGTTGGTTATTTTTTTTCTTCTTTTTATACGCTTCTTTATGTAACCCCACTTCGTATCGTCCTGTACGGTCCCCAATGTTTTTACCAACCCTTCAGAGACTAATAAAGAAAACATTATTATTATACCTTAGGTTTATCACTGTCACTATTATTGTTATTATTTTTAGCCCCAGGTCAGTCAGGATCAAGTAGGCCTTTTATGAACAACGAAAACGTTCAAGCTATGATCAGCTCCCTTTTTTGATAGAAAAATTTTGAAAAATTAAGGCATTGTGTATTCTGGACTGTACTGTTTTGAATATAGTCTCTTAATCTTACACAATCGTTTTTTAAGGCGATAGAAAGTTATCTGAAAGCGATTTGACTGCTATTTCTAACAGAGTGAGTGACCACGTTTGGACAATACACCTTCCACGATGTTTGTTTTGCTCCGTCTCAGGCGTGAAGTCCCTAGAAAATTTTAAAACAAAATTTTGAAACATAATGTATCCTGAATTACATTACCTTCAATAAACTGTCTTTAATTTTCTCTTATTAAGGCGAAACTACGATTTGAGGGAGATTGGACTGGTATTTCTAGCAAACGGAGCAACCACGTTAAGACACAGCATTCCCATTATTATTGTTTAGCTGCTTCTCAGACTTAACATCCCTAGTATTTTTATTCATTTTTTTCTTTCAAACACCGTTTATCTAGGACTATCCAAGGTGTCCTCTTTACTTATTAAAGACAATATTTTGTATTCCGAGAGAAATTTGGCTGTTATTTCTTGCATGTCCTACGGCTGTGCTAGAAGCACCCTCTCATTCATTCGAAAATTCAGAGATCACTGCTGTTCCAATCGTGACCTTACCGTCTTTTATTGTTTGTTGTATTTATTGTTGTTTAGCGTCAGGTAAATTCAGATCGAGTAGACTTATGATCAAAGACTCTCCAGCGGTGACCATCCAGCTTTATGTTTCGGATAGTCTATGTAGGACTACATCACCCGATGTGTTCTCCCTCACGACGAAGGCAGCAACGTAAGCTTCACCTTTGTTAATTAATCGTTTTGTTAATTAATCAACGTTGCTAGTGTCTTTTGGAAAGGCATCAATGCCGCCACCTCTTGTTTCGTTCATTTTCTCTCATAAAAATAAATACAAATAACAATAAAAACACGAGAACCTTACGTTTATGTATAAGTATGAATATATATATAGATATGTGTGTCTGTATGCATATGCAGATGTGTGAATAGGTATGTGCGTATTTATTTATGTATGTGTATATGTGGTTATATGTGCATGTATATAAAGACGTGATGTATGTGAGCAGATATGCGTGTACGTGTATATGTATTTATGTGTGTATGCATGTATATATATATCTGTGTATGTGTGTGCTCATATGTACCTGCGTATGTACATAAATATATATGTATATATTACGGTGTATATGCATATATCCATGTAGGGATGCATGTTTATATGTGTGTATGCATGCTTGTATTGAACAAAGTGACTTGATATAGTTATTCCGATTACTTTACGTTCTGAGTTCAACTTTGCCATTCATCTTTCCGGGGGTTGATAAAAAAAAAAAGGGATAGGTACCAGTCTAGGCCGGAGGGATGACGAAATATGTATGTGGTATTTGTTGCTGGTCTTTTAATCTTTCTGAGTTCACCTGCCATCATGAAACGGTGGTTGCCGAGTGGAAAGGAGGCTTGTTCGCGGGGGAACCGTTAATCTTCCATATGAAATATAATAAAAAAATTGAAATAGGAAAAAAAAAAAAATACTTGTCCAAATCTGACTCTTAGAAGATAACGGGAACTTTCTAGAGGCAGGTCCATGGTCACGTGATATGACTAGCCTAAAAATAGCGTGTGTATGTATGTATGTATGTGTGTGTGTGTGTGTATGTATGTGTGTATGTATATGTGTATATATGTGCGTCTATATAGGTAGGTATGTGTGTACGTATGTGGTATTTGTTACTGGTCCTTTATGTATGTGTTTATGTGTATATATGTGTCTATATAGGTAGGTATGTGTGTAGGTATGTATATATGCGTGTATATAAGTATGTATAGATATGTATGCGTGCATGTCTGTATGTAAATATGTAAAAGTATGTGCGTGTATGTAGGTATGTGTGCATGTATGTGTATGTATGTATATATATATATATATATATATATATATATATAGCTATGTTTATATGTGTGTGTGCAGGTATATAAGCATATGCATGTATCTATATGTATGTATGTGTGTATGTATGTATGCGTGTATGTGAGTTTGTGTATGTATACATGTGTACGAATGCATATGTGTGTATGTGTTGCTTGTGTGTATGTGGATGTGTGAGTATGTATACAGTAATCCTTTGCCATATCGCGATTTATTATTTAAGCTTAGGTCGATTCCTCCGTGGGGTTGTTTTGCATTTATAATAAAATAAATATATACAAATCATAAAAATGATTAAAAAAAATATACAGTACAGTACAGTACTGTTACTTCGCGGATTTTTACCTATCGCGAGAGGTCTTGGAACGTAACAGCCGCGATAATCGAGGGATTATTGTATATGTATTTATGCATGTATTTCTCTGGGATTTATTTAGTTTTTAGCCACTAACAGTGTCAAGGCTCTTTCATTCTTTGGGTTTGTGGTTACCTGAATTGGTTGATGTCAGCATGTGTGCGTATTGTCTATGACCGTATGTGTGTGAGTTTGTGCGTATAGGTGCATGTCGATAAACTTGTACTAGTGTGTGTGTGACAATAGAGCGCAAGTGTGTATGTGTGCATGTATGTATTTATGTACGGATGTGTGTTTGCATGTACACGTGTATGTATATATGTATGAATGTATCCGTGCATGCATGTATGTGTGTGTGTGTATGCATGTATGTATAAAGAAGTACTTTTATAAAGTTTCCTGGATGGGGAAACCGTGACACGCTGACCCGAAGTTCTAGGCTGGAGATTTTGGGTGCCATAAAATAAGTACAAGTTACATATTTTTCCTCCCAATTTTTAAACTCCGTTTGTGTATGGAATTTAAAACAACAGTTCTCTCAGACAAATTTATTGCATTCAGCCAACTTAAGATATCATTATTATTTATTAATGTCGAGTTCAAAGCCCGCCAACTCCAACGTGGCCTTTCATCCTACGGGGGTTGATAAAATAAAGTACCAAGATCGATATTAATCGAATACACCCTCCCGCCAAAGTTGTGGCATTGTGCCAACGTTAGAAATCGATACTGAGTCGTCTTTGCTTTTCATCTTTCCTGGTCTCGTGGAAGATGAGTGATAACAAATGTACGAGTTGATGGTGGTAGTATAATGTTCATGGTGTTTAGCCCCAGGTCAGTCCGATCGAGCAGACTTACGTGTACGATGAAAGGTGTTTCATTCAAGGCTATCCCACCTTATTTCCAAACAAGACTTACTCTTTTACTCTTTCACTTGTTTCAGTCATTTGACTGCGGCCATGCTGGATCACCGCCTTTAGTCGAGCAAATCGACCCCAGGACTTATTCTTTGTAAGCCTAGTACTTATTCTATCGGTCTCTTTCGCCGAACCACTAAGTTACGGGGACGTAAACGCACCAGCATCGG
>NC_068987.1:19935116-19938147 GCF_001194135.2 Octopus bimaculoides | reverse complement strand
GAGAGAGAGAGAGAGAGGTTCAAAAAAACAACAAAGTGAGGACGTGATACGGATAGTGTTATTGGACGCTCGGGAAAGGAAATATATATATATACGACGGGCTTCTTTCAGTTTCCGTCTCCCAAATCCACTCACAAGGCTTTTGTCGGCCCGAGGCTATAGTAGAAGACACTTGCCCAAGGTGCCACGTAGGACTGAACCCAGAACCATGTGGTTGGTAAGCAAGCTACTTACCACACAGCCACTCCTGCGCCTATAAAGTGTGGGCGGCCAGCCATGAGACTCGAACTCACACCTCCGTGACTACGCGTCGCCGTGCTCTCGACCATTTGAAAAGTATTCTTTTCTTTTTTTCTTCTCTATTTTTTAAGGTTGTAAGGTTGACTCAAAATTTAATATGCTTGCTACTTCCAGCGGATTGAATGACTGCAAAAAGTTACCTCGCTGGCTCTTATTAGAGTAAGTGTAAGGTGGTAAGCTGACATAATCGTTAGCACGCCGGGCGAAATGCTTTGTGTCTTTGTGTTCTGATTACAAATTCCGCCGAGGTCGACTTTGTCTTTGATATTTTCGAAGTTGATAAAATAAGTACCAGTGAAGTTCTAGGATTGATGCGATTGACTTACTTCCTTCCCTAAAATTGCTGGCATTGTACCAAAATTTGAAACCATATCATGAGTTGTGTTTAGGGCGGTGAGCTGGTAGAATCATTAGAGTATCGGAAAAAATCTCTTTAGATTCTGAGTTCGAATCTCACTCCAGTCAATTTTGACTTTCATTCTTTCGGAGTCAATAAACGAAAGTACCAGCCAAATATTGGGGTCGATGTAATCTGCTAAGTCCTACTGTCCTCAAAACTAGCTTTGTGACAAAATTATGGATAAGTTTCTATTATTTTGAGCGTTGGAAAAAAAAAATACCTTGCGGATCCGGATGGTTAGAACGTTGATCAAAATACATTGCGGCATTTTGAGTTCAAATTCCTTCAGAGTCAATTTTGCCTTTTATACTTTCGGAGCCGATAAAATAAATTAACTCTCTAGTACTGGGGTCTTATCACTCTCGTCCTATTTATAACTAGGCGTGTCGGGCCTAATTTGATAGATTTGGTTGCTACTTTAGCAGACTGGGTAACCACGTAGAAATTCTGTTACAGTTGTAGTTTTTGTTGTTGTTTAACCCTTGGCCAGATTCGATCAATAAGACCTATGATCGAAGCCCATTAAGTCTCTTATTGCATTAAGGTGTCCTTAAGGCGGCGAGCTGGCAGAAACGTTAGCACGCCGGGCGAAATGCTTAACGGTATTTCGTCTGCCGTTACGTTCTGAGTTCAAATTCCGCCGAGGTCGACTTTGCTTTTCATCCTTTCGGGGTCGATAAATTAAGTACTAATTATGCACTGGGGTCGATGTAATCGACTTAATACTTTTGTCTGTCCTTGTTTGTCCCCTCTATGTTTAGCCCCTTGTGGGCAATAAAGAAAGAATTGTTAACACGCCGGACAAAATGCTTAGCGACATTTCTTTCGGTTGTTTATGTTCTGAGTTCAAATTCCACTGACGTCGACTTCGCTTTTCATCCCTTGGGGATTGATGAAAATAAGTACCAGTTGTGCAGTGGGGTCGATGTAATTGACTATCCTCTACCCCCAAATTCCAGGCCTTGTGTGTAGAGAAAAAAACCCTATGAAATGAGTCCATAGATTTTTTTAAAAAATGATTGAGAACCACTGAGATAAAGTGCGAGACTTGATCGTTATTTCTAGCATGTCGAACGACCGCATAGGGGCTCCATCCACTTTCGCTGACGTAGAATATTTAAGACTACGTTTTCTATTGCGCTTTTCCTTTTGTAAGATAACAGAGTGTGATTTGGCTACTTTTTATCTTGTGGGCGAGTGACAGCCTCTATTCTTACCCTTCAACCTCATACAGCAGACGTTTTCAGTCATTGTTCCGTGGGACATTTGTGCGCCAGTTACGAGACGCAGTTGTGTTGCGAATGACAGTGACGTAACTCAGGTTGCGCGGACCGCAGAGGGCGGCCACTTTAAACACGTGTGTTTGCTGTTGTCGAAGGTATATTATATTCAAAGAAGTAGGCGCTCAATTTAGCTTACTGCACAGGGCAGTCCAAACCCTCCTTATAATGTATGGCCACTGGTTTGTTCCGAGTTTTCGAGGAGAATAGAATTAAGTAGGGGTGTAGAAAACTTGATGTACCGCACTAGTGTATTATGTGGTATGTGTTTGTGTGTCTACGAGGGAGTGCTAAGTTCCTGGCTTTAAGGATGTCGCGAAAGGCCGGTTGGAGGCCCAACCTTCCGAGTTCTTTTACAAGGCTCAGAAAAACTGAAGGATTGCTTCGATTAGTGTGTGAATCTGGGAGGGGAATATATTGAAGAATATGATAATTAATTCATCTTCCTGTATTTTCTTTTACTCAAAGCTAGGAACTTTTCAACACTCTTAAATATTTTTATCTATATATGTATATATGTAAATGTATGAGTGTGTGCATGTGTTTATACATACACACGTGTGTGTATGTGTTTGTACGTGCGTATGTATGCATATGTATGGATGTTTGTAATGATGTATATGTATATATGTATGTTTGTGTGTAAGTATATAGCAAGTGTGGAAAAGAATGTGCGTCAGAAGGCGGGCTAAAATGTCATACGAAGATACAGCGTGACAATATTGTTACACCTACTGTAAGAGGCGCCCCTCGTTGTCACATTTGTGCAGAACAGTAGAAGTCTAATGCAGAATCGAAAAGTCACGTCCGTACAGTTCATATTTGAGAACAATCAAGCGATGGTATTACTGCAACCATCATATATGTGTGTATCTGCGTGCATATATGTATGTATGTACGTATATTTATACACATAGATAGACAGACAGACAGATAGATAGATTGTGGATATAGATGTATGTTTGTACATATGTATATATGTATGTGTGCACTTATGTATATGTGTGTGTACGTATGTATATGTGTGTACATATATGTATATATATCTATA
>NC_068987.1:19932705-19934967 GCF_001194135.2 Octopus bimaculoides | reverse complement strand
TATATACGTATGTACATGTATTATGTATATACGTGTGTGATTTAATATATACAGGTATATATGTATGTTGTTAGGTAGGTAAGAAAGAAAGAAACGTTAAGATTCCTAGAGTGGGGAAGACTGCGATACACGTTTAAAGTGCAAAGCACTAAACCACTCATTTGAATCATAACCATCTTTAAAAAAAATTTTAATACTCGTTTATTTACATAATAAAACTTTTAATAGCTAATCGCGTGACGTAACACCTTCAAAGTGCCGTACATCATAGAATATGGTTAAGAATCGTTGTCACAGAGATTTCGTGGTGATTGTAGCAGAGATGTCCTTGGAGATGCAGTATTTTTCCCTCCGTCACCTCTAACTTTCGAATACACTACACTATTTAGAAACTCTTCTTTCTGTGTTTTCATCTTCTGTTTTATCTACATTTAGGATGCTTTATCAGAATAAATTCATTATCTATCTATTTCATTGTTTATCTATCTATCTATCAACTATTTCTCAGACTACCTGTCTCAATCTGTGTTTATCTATCTAGCTATGTATCTATTATTTCTTTCTTTCTATTTATCCAGCGATCTCTCTCCATCAATCTGTCTAGCCATCGTTCTGTGTCTGTCTCTGTCTCTAATTTTCTTTCCCAAGACACTAGGCCTCAGCAGGAGTCCTACTTAACTCATAAACCAAGGTTTCAGTCTGTTTTTATTACTCATATTGTTGCCGTTGAAACTCAGCGTTGATCGAGCAACCACGACCGTTCAGTCTTTTTTTTTCTCCTCCGGATAATGTATCTAGGACTACGTTATCGAATGTTTATTCTCCTTGCTTTTTTGACATTCTGGTACTATTTTTTAGCTGATCGTGCGACCGCATTGATGCTCTCTCTCACTCTTTCGCCGAGTTGTGTTGTAGTACCAGTCCTTGTTGTTTAGCCATGGGTCAACCTTCTTCGAACAGACTTATAACCAAGGGTATTCCATCTGTGACTATCTCATCTTTTCTTACATGCAAGGGACCGATGACCACGCAATCTAACGTTTTAAGACAGTGGCGAGTATGATTTGAGGGCACTTGACTGCTATTTCTACCCGTTCAGGTGGCTGTGTAAAGGTTTCTCCCTTTGCATCTTGTAGCTGCCAGTGGTTCTGTAGATGAGTTTTGGCAGTAAATAGAATAACGTGATGGCCGACGTTATTCTATCTTCACTCCTTTCGTTTCTTGTTTATCATTATTGTCATAGAATTCCGAGAGAAGGTTCTTACCTGGTTAACCAGCCAGGTCCAGAATTTATATGGAGGGGCAGTTGTATGATTGGCCTCCCTAAATAGCTATCCTTTTTTGTGAGGTGAGACCCACATATACATACATACACACTCATTTGTATATATAAATATATATAGTTATGTTGTATTCCGTTAGGAACGTGTTAGAGTACAGTATAGAGCTCGTCCACCTTCAGAATAACCCAATAGTATAGGTAGTATTGGTCGGGCAAACGCGCTCTCACAGCTCGCACCAATGAGGATTTCAGCCACAACCAAATTCAAGCTACTACAAACAGAGAGGAAGGCCTTGAAGCCGAAGATTTTAAACTAAGAGACAACACTTGTATATCGCCCGAGGAAACACAACTAGATCTCATTATGCAAGCAAACAGTTGCATAACCAAATACCTGTATTCTTGGAGAACTACGTTGTGTCGAAACAATTGGAGCGAATAAAAAAACAAATGTCGAACCGTACTCCCTCTCCCTGACTCCAATTTCTCCAGATATATTTGTGTGTGTGTGTGTGTGTTTCCTTTCTATGAGAGGCACAATGCTTTAAATTTTGGAGGAGGGCTCTAGTCAATTACATCGGTCCCAGTATTCACCTATAACTTATTTTATCGATCCCAGGAGTATGAAAGGAAAAGTCGACCTCGACAGAATTTGAACTCAGAACGTAAACCAGAAGAAATGTCGCGAAGCATTTTGTCCAGTGTGCCAGTGATTCTGATGGTTTTGTGTATTACAATCTGACAGACTCGTTGTAAAACCCCACCACTTAAAAAAAAATTTTCTTAAATAGACGCAGGAGTGGCTGTGTGGTAAGTAACTTGCTTACCAACCACATGGTCCCGGGTTCATTTCCCCTGCGTGGCACCTTGGGCAAGTGTCTTCTACTTTAGCCTCGGGCCGACCAATGTGGATTTAGTAGACGGAAACTGAAAGAAGCCCGTCGTATATATGTATATATATATATATATGTGTATGTATG
>NC_068987.1:19930445-19930798 GCF_001194135.2 Octopus bimaculoides | reverse complement strand
ATATATATATATATATATATATATATATATATATATACATACATAGATAGATAGAGAGAGAGAAAGAGAGAGTAATAATGAGTGAATGAGAATAACGACGAAGGGTTAAAAAAAGCGTAAAAATAATTGAAAATGAAATAAAATTGAAGCCAAAACATTAAAAATTATTGAAAGAGGGTAGAAATAAACACTATGTAGTGTAGTAGTACTACGTTAGGGTATCTGTAGAAAGTTGAATGTGATTTCGGAATATAACGAGGTAAAATTCGGATCCTGGGAATTTTCCGAAAGTCCTCTCTCCACCTCAAGATTTTCCCTACAAATTACTTTAAAGTCGTAATGTCTGTCGTTTC
>NC_068987.1:19929277-19929742 GCF_001194135.2 Octopus bimaculoides | reverse complement strand
GATATAATGGAGGGTGGAATGAGCGGGCTTCGCCGGCTTGAAAGTGATGTCCACCAGCTTCGGAAAGGAAACTAGAAGAGAATGAAAAACATCCCCAGCAGTGGCAATAAAAAATTCTGGGCTGAGAGGGGAGTTGGTAGAGCCCTTTGCCGGCGTAGAAAGAGATGTCGAATCGTCGACATGCCTCCGATGCCGAACATCTACCAACAAGTTAAAATGATTTTAAAAGTCCGCACCCAAAATAGGATGTGGAATGTCAGCTATGACAAAAATCCATTGAAAATCTCTACGAAGACCAATATCGAGCCGTAGAGAAAGCTGACCAAACGTATCTATCGGGGAGTAATCAACGGCGTGCAACACTATAGGGCTTTCCTATAAGTAGGTTATCTCCCTTGGCTAGGCGGCGCTCCATGTAGACAATTAAACTTCCGCAGACTATCCACGCTATTGTTATTGTTTTAC
>NC_068987.1:19927626-19929267 GCF_001194135.2 Octopus bimaculoides | reverse complement strand
TAGACAATTAAACTTCCGCAGACTATCCACGCTATTGTTATTGTTTTACGTCTTATCATGGATATAAAGCAGCTCGATGATTCAGCTATCGAAGTACTTACTGTGCCTTAAGATTATATGGACAGTATGTTACTGGAAGAACGCTTAGGTTTGTCAGTACTGAAGCGAAGAAGCCAAATACTACAACAAGACCCGGTGTCAACCATGAAGTACTTCTTCGACACCTGGTCCCGGACAAATATTGCACGATTAAAGGTAGGTGCAGAGGAAGAAATAGACGTGCTCAATTCCCTCTTTTGAAGTTTTCCGATCCTTTATAAGAGCACGGTTGAATGCACTTGTGTGCCTTATCAGCGAATTTCGCATGATAATAGCACATACCTGGTTGTGTTCTGGAAGGTGAATTTCCTCTAGATCTGTCACGAGAGCGTGAAAAAGAACGCTTGGTACGGCACAGATCATTCACCCGACGCGTAAGTTCATCAATTTTGTCGGCAAGAACATCAAAGGTGGAGGATTTACGTGAAGTGGCGTCTGGGTTCGGGGATGTAATTAGATCCCTGGCAGATGTCGCAAGTGTTGTAAGCAAACTACAATAGAGGAATTTCAGTTGATTTGTCGGAGAAATTCCGTAGGCATCAAAGTGAGCCTCTAGTTGCGCTAACCATAAGATGGCATCACCAGTGAATTGTGGCAACATATGGGAAGACATATTTGTTTGAAAATGATTCCGTCAAAGTGAAAGGAAAAAAAGGGAACCAGGAATAAAATTTTCTCGATACAAAACAAAGCCGATGATAAGAAACAATAATTTTGTTGTTGTTCTTGTTATGTGTGTTGAAACAACAGTTGCACAAGGGAGAGAGAAAAAAAAATTTCGTAAATCAAAAAAAACAATGGTGTTTGCTTTTGGTTTTTTTTTTTTTTTTCGCAAGAGAGTTATAAGCAGGACAGGATAGAGAAAATAAATGCGTGTGTGTCTGTCGTCATATACAGTTGTCTAATTGAATTGACACCATGTGGCTTTGTAGCAAATGCTTGTTATTGTTTCATTCTTTGTCTCTTTCCAGTTGACGAGTTCTGTGAGAGAAAATTTTCGTGTTCGTACTTGGGGTCACCAGTGTCAATAGTGAATAGTTGTTATAGAGACTTGAATCTCTCTCTATCACCTTTCAACAGCATTAATATATGAAGAGACATTAGAAAAATTAACAACATAATAAAAGGGTTTTATTCATGATGATGCTTGGTTTCACAATTCCTGTCATTCAGCTTAGCAGCAGCTGATTCGGTTATAGTTTGGTAATGGAAGGTTACGGGCTTCCTTGATGCCTGCCAGAGAACAGTGTAAAAGTGCTTCGTGGAGGAGCGAGGTGATGTCACGTAGAAGGTCTCAGGTTCAACTCGCCTAACAATGTGAAACCACTGATTAAGTACGAGTTTTACTACGCATGCGCAACTCGAGGGGCTTCCGATGGTGAAGTCCCTTGCGCATGCGCAGAATAGTACTTTCTCAATGGCGGCTATAATTTCACGCCACTACAAGGGTCATTGAAAAATTTTGATTACGATATATTTATTGAAAGTGGAGGTGCAATGGCTCCAGTGGTTAGGGCAGCGGACTCGCGGTTTCGATTCCCA
>NC_068987.1:19923975-19927320 GCF_001194135.2 Octopus bimaculoides | reverse complement strand
AATTAAATATTTATTGAAACAAACAGCTAGGTTTCTTTCTCTCAGAGAGTTCTGTTGCAAATCTATACAAGTGAACGCGTGGACATCAAAATAGGAATTTTGAAAAAAGTGTCTACAAAACTAGTTTTTAAACATCGACTGGCTATGGGGTGTGCTCCAGAATAAAGTAGAAATGAAAGGGGTTCATAGATAAACAAAAATAGTTGAGAACCATTGGCCTAGAATTTCGATTATATTTAGCAGCTGGCTTAGTAGAAGCCCAAAAGATTATCTACTGTCTTTCCAGGTACAACTTCGGCCACCTTTAAGAATTCAATATATCTACTAGCCATGAACAAGCTTAAAAGATTAAAAAAAAAAAAAAAAAACGTAGCAGCATTAACTTTCGGTAACGATTTTCTTCCACGCTAAGAATTGCCTAACCATGGAATAAACCACCCAAGTCAGTTCTTAGTTGTCAGGATGCTGCATTCTTTAAAAAGTTCATGCTTCTTGGAATTCACCAAGACTTCTCCTGACGCGTCTGTGCAATCCTTTTTCTTTGAGATTCCTTTACTGTTCATTTTCTGTCTATTAGTATTTTATTCTGTATATATTTTGACTGTTACAGCTGTCTTCACTTGACTTATAACTACTTTCTCTATCCCTTTTTATCATTTTCCGATGATTTACAGAGCACCCGAGCATTATAATACAATAAACGTAATGTTGTTATTTGTTATTCAAATAAACAACATTTTTCGTTATCGTTGCATTTGTGGAAAATAAATAACATCTTGTATTTCGGTTGTCTTGAAATAGGCTTCGCATCCACGTGGTTCAGCTTGGACAAGTGTATTCCACCCTAGTTCTGAGCCTACCAATACATTGAGAGTGAATTTGGTCGAAGGAAACTTTATGGAAGCTTTCCGTTTGTATATAGACATAGATAGACACATATCTATTAAAAGTTCTTCCTGAGCTATAGGCCCATAAGCTCTGGATTCTGTGGCGTATATATCCTGCCCCAACTCCTGACGAACCACCGGTCCGTCGCAGAGTTGCTCATTTTTGCCAACGTGAAATGATATGTTTTGCTGGGCGAAATGCTTGGCGGTATTTCGTCTGCCGCAACGTTCTGAATTCAAATTCCTCCGAGGTCGACTTTGCCTTTCATCCTTTCGGGATTGATAATTTAAGTACCAGTGAAACACTGGGGTCGATGAAATCGACTGTCCCCCTCCTCTAAATGTCAGGCCTTGTGCCTATTGTAGAAAGGATGGTAATTTTTCAGATTAACATCCGCACGATTTTCACTAGGGTGTTAGGGTTAGGGTTTTAGGGTCAGGGTTAGGGTTAGAGTTTAGGGTTAGGGTTGGGATTAGGGTTAAGGTTAGGTAATCGTGCGGGTGTTAATCTGAAAAATTACCAAAAGGATTATATACAGGGTGTCCACAAAGTCTGGGTAAAATCATAACAAACAATTAAATATAAGAAATAATAATTTCTTAAAGTATGTGTTAATCCCCATGTACCCAGACTTTGTGGACACCCTGTATATGTTAGATATGATTGATTTTGTGTAAGTTAAAATATAATATAATAAAAGTTTATTAAAATAAAAGAAAATGACTGCTATACAGCCTCAATTTGTCTCCTGAACATAACTCATGTTTGTGTTGTATGCCGTCTGTTAATAACCTCAGTAATAAGTCAAATATCTATTGATTTAGCAATGTTTTTGATAGATTTCATTAAATAAATAATAATATGTGTTGTTTTATTAACCACTATGTTAATTCACTTTCTTAATTAACAAAATGACTGATTTAATTATATATGTATAAATCATATATGTATATAAATATATGTACATATATATAAATATGTACATGTATGTATATACAAATATATATTTGTATGTACTTAAATATATGTATTATAAATATATATATGTATGCGTGTATAAATATATGCATATATTTCTAGAAATATGTGTGTATATCTTATCCGTCTATTTTATTTATTTGTTTAATTATTTTTCTCTTTCATTTATATTTTTAGAATTACATACGAGCGGTTTTTTCATTGGAAGTATATATATACACACCTGCTGGCTTTGGGCTCTATATTTCTTGGACATACATGCACACGGTCTGCCACGTTTACCATTTCTAATCAATCACTCAAACACACAAATAATCGATCAATCGATTTAACAGTTTCTAAACTTAGAATTTAGTATTTGCATTTATCATTATTATTATTGTTTTTATTTGGAGGCGGACTGGAATTGGAACTGAATGGAGATTTTAAAGAACGTTTAAAACAATACACACACGTATTCACATATACATACATACATATAACAAATCTCACACGTTGATACTTAACATGTTCATGTATTCTTGGTGCATGTCTATACAATAATATATACACACTAAACATATATATATATATATATATATATATATATATTGTTTATTAATTAGAAAAAAAGACAGATGGAGACCAAGAAATTCATATTCGACTAATTTTAAGGAATCGTGTTGCGTTGGTAAAATTTATTATTAATATCTTTTTGTTTCTTTCTTTTTTTTAAAAAAAAAGAAAAAATTAAATGTTCTGGAAAATACTTGAATTCTTAACAGAGGAAAAAAATTTTTTAAAAAACAAGCATAAAAAATAATTACTAAAAATAATAATTATAATAATCGTAAAAGAAGGGAACGAAATACAAAAAAAAAAAATAATAATAATAATAAACCGAGAGAAAGAAAGGAACAATGACCCTCGCCGAATTTTCTGAGACCAAATTAACCATGTGAGTAACTTGTTTATAACATATTATAATATCTTTTTTTGTCTTCCATACATTATTGGCAACTACTATTATTGAACGTGTGTGGTGTGTGTGTGTGTATGTGTGTTTCAGGGTGATTTATTTCTGGGTGGTCGTAGAGCTGTTTATGACACTGTTTAGGTGTGTTTGCCATCGTACGTTCACCTTTCTCTAATGATGTGTATCATTGTAAAGCGCACAATGATATTAACCACTTACTATTCCAATCTATCTCTTATCATCTCTCTCTTTTTCTCATTCTTCCTTTCTTTCTTTCTTATGTCGCTACCTGACAGTTTTTCTCATTGTCTATCTCTTTCCATATATCTATTGTCTACCTGTCTTTCTATCTCTCCCTCTCTATCTTTCTATCTTCAACTAACTGTCTCTGTCTTTCCATTTGTCTGTCTATCTATCTGTCTATCTATCTATCTATCTATCTATCTGTATGTCTATCTGCCTATCTGTTTGTCTGTCTATCTATCTGCTAGCTGTCTATCTACCTATTTATCTGTCTATCTTCA
>NC_068987.1:19921557-19923709 GCF_001194135.2 Octopus bimaculoides | reverse complement strand
CCTCCCTCTCTCTCTCTCTTTCTCTGAATGCATCTAGTAGTGTATTTTTATCTCAGCCTATTTCAATATTTATCTGTCTAATCTGTATCTATGCATAATCTATCTGTCTGTCTGTCTGTCTGTCTGCCTGTCTGTCTAACAGCCTGACTGTCTAAATATCTGACTGTCTATCCCTCCACTTAGCTGTCTGCCTCTTGTTATTTATTTGTCTTTACTTCTCTCTATTTCTCTGTCTGTCTGTTAGTCTGTCTATCCCTCAGTCTGTTTATCTCGATCTATCTAACCTTTTTTTCCCAAGAAAGATGATTTATTTTCAATTTTAACCTTTTCTTTTAAATTCGCTGACACTACTGGAACAATGTCATCATCATTATCATCATCATCATCATCATCATCATCATCATCATCATCATCAAATAAAGAAAATACTGGATAACTGTAGTTCTTATGTAGCCATAAAAAGGTAGGGTGTACATGGCTTAAATGCTTTTTGGTCGTAGGTCCCTTTGGTCAGTGTCCACATGGGTTAAACACAACACCAACATCCCAGTTGTACCTCTCTATCCTGCTCCACCTTCTCTGTAAAGCAGACTCAATGTTTTAATATTCTCCTCATGCCTTACCCCTCAGCTTCTCATTGGTCTATTGAGGCAAATTTTGTCTATATATATTCTGGCATAGGGATACTAAGGAAAAAAAACTTTGTAATAAGTGGGCAACAAAAAAAAATTAAATACGTACATTCTCTTCATCTTCTTCCGTATACTTCCTTAATTGTCTTGTCAGTTCAAATTTCTAATCCCACCAAATATTATGAAGAAATGATTGTCTCCCTTGTATTAACTGTCTCATAGGGAACACCATGTGTTTAAGAGAATATTAACTAATGCGATTTCTTTTACTGCTTAACCAGAACAGGAGAGGCAGTGCTCATGGCTCTTATCCAAAGCTCTGTGATCTATGTTTGGAGACAAGCAGTGCCCTCTTCCAACTATTGTTCTCCAACCTACTGGTATATTTTTACAGTAACTCTATGCATTTTAACTGTTTTTCACTGCAGTCACCCACATTATCAGCAACATTTAATGTCTATTTTCCTGTATTTCAATGAGTCAAACAGAATTTGTTGAGGCAGATTTTCTACAACCAGATGCTCTTCCTCTCACCATTCCTCACCTACTTCCAGGTAAGGTAAATATTTTCCCCATGGCCAGGCATACTTTTCAAGTAAGACTGGAAATGAACAACATCGCTTGTATGATGGTGATGCCTGTTTACAGCCATTACATGATGTCAAGACTTGGATACTCATAAGTTTGAGACCCCCTTCGGTCATGACTGACCATGGGATTGCACCTAGAAAGTTACCCTCCCAGGCACAAGTCCGAGCAAGGTTGTTTGTGGAAGACCAGCAGTTGCCCATGCATAAAAACTTTGAGAATCTTGTGAGAAACCATGCAGACTAGAGGAGAGAGTGCTTTTTCCAGCTTCAGAATGTCAAAACTCAAAGGGTAACTGATATATCAGTGTCAGTTACAGGAAAATAGAAAAATAACCCAACAGAATGACCGTCTTCCTACAAATCACCATTGTCCACATTGTGATTTCTCTGCTAGATCATGTGCTGGTTTAATAATAAGTCATACTCGTATCAATATTACTTTTGGTGGCCTGAGGACTCTCATGAGGAGTCACGAGGAGAAGTGAATGAATTGTAAACATCAATGAATGGTAGTAATAGTAGTGTAAGCATGTTGTTGATTGTCTATTTGTGCATTGGCATTGGTTTCTGGTAGGACTGTCTTGTTTGTTTTTCTGTTTCTGCTTTTATGTGATTCCTGGTTGGAATTTTTCTTTTTTTTCTGTCTTCATGATCATCATCATCATTGTTTAACGTCCGCTTTCCATGCTAGCATGGGTTGGACGATTTGACTGAGGACTGGTGAAACCAGATTGCTACACCAGGCTCCAATCTAATTTGGCAGAGTTTCTACAGCTGGATGCCCTTCCTAACGCCAACCACTCCGAGAGTGTAGTGGGTGCTTTTACGTGTCACCTGCACGAGGGCCAGTCAGGCGGTACTGGCAACGGCCATGCTCAAAATGGTGTCTTTTATGTGCCACCCGCACAAGAGCCAGTCCAGCGGCACTGG
>NC_068987.1:19919814-19920372 GCF_001194135.2 Octopus bimaculoides | reverse complement strand
GTTAAACGATGATGATGATGATGATGATGATGATACACTCACACATTTAGTGTTGACTGTTGGAGGAAAGAGTTCTGAATACCACTGTTGAGATTAATCATAGTTTTTATTTCGGTCAGTTCACTTGTTACTCTGGAGTTTCACCTGTGTGTTCACAGGGTCATCAAATGTTCGTTACTTGCCTGATGGTCCCGTGAGCACACTGGTTAAACTCCATTGCACGACTGTTCTGCTTCTACTGTGCAACCAGAAAGCAGTGGATGTATACAAGCAGACTGATATCTGACCATGGCAGAACAAAGGCTAACCTGCATTGATGGGGATATTGGGAATCCCGACCCTTATATGTCTAACACATCAGGTATCTCCACATCAGGTATCTCCACATGACACAAACCACCTAGTATTGCATTGTCTGATCGCTTTGACACCAGATGAGGTATAGCCCTGTAGCATTCAGATTACTCAGTGAAAAGTAATATTTATTCGTATCATGTTGAATTAATCATACATTATCTGGCAGACTTGAGATTTCACTGATGTGATTGTTTTTTTTTT
>NC_068987.1:19918662-19919779 GCF_001194135.2 Octopus bimaculoides | reverse complement strand
GGGGGGGGGGAATGACATTCTGGGGTAGGTGTGAAAGATCAGATCTGGCCAGTTTGAATAATATTTTAGCTGAATGTAGCCAATTTAAAAGGATAAAACAAATTCATGAAGCTGGTAAGGTGTACATTAATTAGATTTTGAATATAAATTGGATGGTGAAGAAGATATTATACATAACAACAACCGCAGGTAGAAGAGTTCTTTTCTCTCTCTCTCTCTCTCTCTCTCTCTCTCTCTGTGCGTGTGTGTGTGCAGAATCTTCAGAGTTTCTTCTCTTCTGAAATTGGGTCACTTTCATATGGAGTTCATGTGTCCAACAATTTGGAACAAACAAGAGGCTGGTGGGTTTCTTTGACTCCAACACATGGAGGTGGGAGGGGCTTAAAGTAGACAAGTTGGTTACTCCCTGCTATATTGCAGGTTGCATTCTAGACATAGAGGGATGATGGTGAGGAGCCTTGCTCTTCTAGATGAGTTTCCTTTACTATGGCTCTTTGCAGATGTTCTAGAGGATTTTGCCCTTGCATATGGAGTCAAGTCAACTTCATTATGGCTCATGTCACACAATAATACTGCTGAGGATGCTCACAAAGTGGAAGGAAGGGGATTATCGTAGGCAGGTAATTTCGTTCATAGTGTTACAAATACCTAGAAATTAAAGGAGGAGCTCACAGCACTCACAACACTCTTATGGGGATTGCATCTGAACCATGTGAGCGGGAAGGGGAGGAGCTAACAGTAAACTGACTGTTTGCAGTAACTGGAGTAATGGAGAGGGAAGGGAGGTTGTTGGAGTGTGTGAATTCCTAGAAGTAGAAAGGGGAGAGGAGGAGCTTACAGGAGATTGGCAGGTTGCAATAATTGAATAGCAGCTGTTGTGATAAGGGCCATGATGACCCACCCTTCCGTTTGGACAAAATTTGTAAAGATTTGTCTGCAAGTGGGATTTTACTCCAGACTAGATTAAGCAGCAGCAGTAGTCTATGCTGCTTAATGAGTATTAATTATGATATAATTTCTAGAAAATACATAATAATGATAATTTGTTTAGCTTAATTAGATATAAGTACATTTGAACTAACTCAGCTGAAACAGACATTAATAATAATGTAGATAT
>NC_068987.1:19917145-19917769 GCF_001194135.2 Octopus bimaculoides | reverse complement strand
GATGGCTACACCAGACTCCAATCTGATCTGGCAGAGTTTCTACAGCTGGATGCCCTTCCTAATGCCAACCACTCCGAGGGTGTAGTGGGTGCTTTTTACGTGCCACCAGCACGAGGGCCAGTCCAGCAGTACTGGCAACAGCCACACTCAAATGGTGTTTTTTTTACATGCCACCTGCACAGGAGTCAGTCCAATGTTTTGTTCACATGCCAGTAAGGTGGGTGCTTTTTACGTGCCACTGGCACGGGAGCGAGGCCACTGCTCTAGCAGTGATCTCACTTGGATGGTGTTGTTAGCGCTCCACTGACACGGGTGCCAGTCATCAAATTTGGTTTGATATATATATATTGTGTGTGTGTGTGTAATGATCATTATCGTTTTAATGTCCACCTTTCTATGCTTGCATGGGTTACTCACAATTTGTTGAGGGAGATTTTTTATAGCTTGATGCCCTTCCTGTCACCAACCCTTCAGTTAGGAAATATTTCTCCATGACCATGTCTTCACAGAAGAATGGAAATGAGGGTCACCGCTTTCAGGATGGTGACACTTGCTTACAACTATCAAAGTCAAAGCTAGGACACAATAACATGCACACACTCGCACACACACATATACACACAT
>NC_068987.1:19913860-19916171 GCF_001194135.2 Octopus bimaculoides | reverse complement strand
ATGCATACAGGGTTACATTTATGAATTTGTTTAGCAAGATTACTGATGTGAGATCATGTATTGAAACAGATATTGTTATATTTCGGGATGGTCATTTTATTCTTGCCAAATAAACACACACACTATATATTTGTTCTTCACTCATTTATTATTGTTCTTATTTTATCCTATGTCCATTGTCCGAAAAATCTTTTGTCACACATCTGTGACTTGTTCCGCAACTCTTCTTTCCCAAATGTATCCTTCTATTCCGGGAAAGATTTCCAGACATGTGCTTATTTGGCAAGCAAAAAAAATGACTATCCTGAAATATAACAATATATACAAGATGTTTAGGCTAAATTTGACCGTTTCCATAAAGAGATAAGAAAACACAATATTTCATTCAAATATAAAAGTAACCTGAAAAATCAAAAAATATCAACTACATTATGGCTGGGAAATAATAGTTTACTCAAAGTAGCTGCTCTCAGCTTCCACTTTGGCCTCAAGATGGCTCCAATACCTGATACATGCATTCCTCGCTGTGTCCCTGAGAATATCTTCCAAAACACCTTCGTGATCTTGGCCACCAACTCAGCCTTTATGTTGCAGGCCAGGTATTTGATGTCTTTCTCAGCCATACCCTGCACACGTAGTAATTCATGGATTTTAGTCGGAAGAATTATGAAGTCAGAAATTGCGGCTGCCAATGTAGTAGAAATTCTCTGACAACCATATCTGACTCTTTCTGGCAGCAATACAAATTCTGCTACTTCACATATGGCCTTCCAACAGCAACCCTCTCCAGCCAAGGTTTCATCACAGTCTCCAGTAACTTCACCATAGTTGTCTGAATTCAGCCTGAGGCCTTATTCAAAGATTTGGGGCTGCATGACATCACACTCATTGGGAACACATCAAAAGACCATCACAATTTGGGGAACTTGGCTCTCATGCTATGTGGGCCAGGAC
This sequence comes from Octopus bimaculoides, assembly GCF_001194135.2. Taxonomy (NCBI): domain Eukaryota; kingdom Metazoa; phylum Mollusca; class Cephalopoda; order Octopoda; family Octopodidae; genus Octopus; species Octopus bimaculoides. The sequence continues at coordinate 19,915,217 of NC_068987.1, read as the reverse complement.
ATGGATTATAAACAAGCTACCTATTGTTTTGGATGTTGTACAACCAGTCCTGGCAGAAGTTCTTTGCATCTGAGAAGAACCAGATCATCCCTGGCTCAGCAGGATGCCTCTGCTTGTTCAGAATCTTCTTTGCCTTTGTGAAGTAGTTCTTGGCCTTGGCTGTCAGAATTTGTCCCTTGTGCTTCTTGTAAGATTAGTAACGAAGGTCCTCATTCAGGGCCAGCTTCATGGTGGTGACTCTAACTCTCATTTCTCTCACCAAAGCCTGGATTCCTTTCCTTGGATTTTCTATCACCCTGTCCTGCATTTGTTGGATGAGCTCTGACATGTGAACGCAGTCAGAACACATGCTGTATTCCTTCCTGCTGGTCAAGGCTTTGTAGTCTCCCATGCAGCTGTCCATGTCATGTCTTTCAGCCTTTGCAGTGTTCACAGAGCATTGAGAGACAATCATGATTTTGGTATTTTGATATGTTTCACAAATCTTCTTGATGCAGGTAACTTTTTTTCCAATATTCAGATGGCTTCCAGTCCTCCATATCAGCTAACTTTTTCTCAGCTATAACTTCCATCTTTATGCTCTCTAGTACTATTGACTGCTCATCAATACATCAAGCTGTTCCTGAAAAATGAAGACACAAAAATGTCATCAAATTTAGCCTGAACACTGTGTGTGTGCATGTGTGTGTACACACACGCATACATACATACATACATACATACATAAAAACTTACATACATACATGTATGAGGCGATGCCAATAAAAGTTCCTGGCTTTAAGGGTATCGCAATAGGCCTAGCTGGAGATCCAACCTTCCGAGTTCTTTTACAGGGCTTGGGAAAACTGAAGGACTGCTGCAATAAGTGTGTGAATCTGAGGAGGGAATATATGTTCAATAAAATCATAATCAACAGATCCTCCTGTATGTTCTCTTACCCAAAGCCAGGAACCTTTCAGCACCCCTTCGTATATATGTGTGTCTGTGTGTGTGTATATATTATATATATATAGCAACATCAAAGGCAGGTTAACTAGCAAGTTAGTTTTTGAGCAACATCAAAGGCAGGTTAACTAGCAAGTTAGTTTTTGTTTGTGGCAGATGTTCAGGTGCAATAAAGACTGTAAACAAACAGGAAACAACTTCTATCTCATTCCAGGGTGAAAAACTAGAGGTAGTCAATAGCTTCCGCTATCTGGGCGACCAAGTTAGTAGTGGGGGTGGGTGCGCTGAAAGTGTAGCTGCTAGAATAAGAATAGCCTGGGCAAAGTTTAGAGAGCTCTTACCCCTGCTGGCGACAAAGGGACTCTCACTCAGAGTAAAAGGCAGACTGTATGACGCATGCGTACGAACAGCC
>NC_068987.1:19908571-19913356 GCF_001194135.2 Octopus bimaculoides | reverse complement strand
GAGCATGGCCGTTGCCAGTACCGCCTGACTGGCTCCCGTAGGATTTTCGAGCGAGATCGTTGCCAGTGCCCCTGGACTGGCTTGTGCGGGTGGCACATAAAAGACCCCATTACGAGCGTGGCCGTTTTCGTGCGGGTGACACGTAAAAGCACCCACTACACTCTCTGAGTGGTTGGCGTTAGGAAGGGCATCCAGCTGTAGAAACTCTGCCAAATTAGACTGGAGCCTGGTGTTACCATCCGGTTTCACCAGTCCTCAGTCAAATCGTCCAACCCATGCTAGCATGGAAAGCGGACGTTAAACGATGATGATGATGATCATCATATAGTGTCTGCTTTCCATATATGTAGATGTGGTCTAGTGGTTAGGGTGTTGCAGTCATGATTGCAAGATAATAGTTTTAATTCCCAGAGTGGCTGGGACATTGTGTTCTTGTGCACAACACTTCATCTCACATTGCGCTGCAATCACTTTAACATCTGTTGGGTGGCACAACATGCACCACTACAGACGATATCAGTTTGATGGAGGGAGCGAGGTAACATGTGGAGGGAGTACAGCACATACATTTGATCACTATAAACAAGCTCCACAGCTCCCAGCCCCAGACAACTAGGCACTTTTAAATGCACTTTCCAGTGATGCAACACTTGCCCCTACATTAACAATACTAGTACTATCACTGAGCCTAAGACGCATCATCATCACCATTTAACATCTGTTTTCCATGCTGGCATGGGTTGGACAGTTTGACAGGAGCTGGCTAAGAAGAAGACCGCACCATGCTTCGCTGTCTGTTTTGGCATGGTTTTTATGGCTGGATGCCCTTCCTAACACCAACCACTCCACAAAATGGACAGTGCTTTTTACATGGCATCAGCACTGGTGAGGTCAATTTTGGCATGGTTTTTTTTTTCACAGCTGAATGATATATACATATATATATATGTATATACATATATGTATATACATATATATGCATTTGTGTTAATGCATGTATGTGTGTGTGTGTGTGGATGTATAAAGAAAAGTATGAGCTTACAATATCCTCCAGATTACAATCTTTAAAAGAAAGTTTCAGCCATCTTTAGTGGTTTCACAGTTCTTCTCGGGGACAAGAGACACCTGTACCCACCAACCCACAATATCTTATTATTGAAAACTTCTGTTGCACAGCATTCCAACCTTATATTTTACATCATATGCAAACTTTGTGGCATCTTTTACATTGGGGAAACAGGTCGATGCCTTGCTTATCACTTAGAGGAATATTTTTGAAGCTTACTACAATATATGCCAGACCAACCTGTTACCAGTCTCTTCAACACAAGTCATTCTGTCACTCACCCACTTACTCAATGTGTGGCAATGCTGCACATCATGGATCCATGTTCAAAGAAAAGGATGGAACATTTCATATTTGAACTAGGCACCATGTCACTGTCAGGTTTAAATGTGAATGTTTTTCCTTCTACTCCTACTCCTCCTCTTTGTTTATCCAACCCTTTTGTATCCTTCAACTTCCCCCTCACCTCATCTTTTCCCTTCATCTCACACTTGGCTTTACTTGCTTCTCCTCATTCCATTGTTCTTACTTTCTTCCTTCTCACACTGTTTCTCCTACCACTTCTTATTCATGTACGAAGCTCTTTTGGTCCTGTGTTGCTTATTAATTACAGCCACTTTTTTTCTAACTTAGAGGATGTACAACTCTGCTTTCTTTCATTAATTTCTCTCCTTTCAACTTTTCCCTGAAGAAAAACACTGTCTGAAATATTGGATTTTCCGTTCCTCACAACAACTGTACCGTCCTCTCTTGTCAATTCTACATGTTATAAGTCTTGCCAACAGATCAGCACCAGCCTCTTTGGAGTCTGATTGACCATATATGTGTGTGTGTGTGTGTGTACATATATACATACATATACCAATGCAAGCATAGATGTGTGGTAAGAAGTTTGCTTTCCAACCACTGGATCTGAGTTCAGTTCCACTGCATAGCACCTTGGGCAAGTGTTTTCTGCTGTAGCCTCAGGTCGACCAAAACCTGCAAATGTATTTGGTAGACAGGAAATGAAAGAAGCCTGCTGTATATCTATTTGTATGTGCATGTGTGTGTGTGTGTGTGTGTCTTTGTCACCCATCCCCATTTGACAACTTGTGTTGATGTGTTTATGTCCCTATAACTTAGTGGTTTGGCAAAAGAGAATGATAGAATAAGTACTAGGGTTTAAAAAAATACACACTGGAGTCAGTTTGAATGACTAAAAATTCTAACAGGAATGCCAAGCAGTACAGCATGTCGTTTCCAAATTTCTGGCAAAGTGGATTGCGTCATGGTACTGTTTTTCTCACAGATGTTGCCCAACTGACCCTACCATACTGTGTATTGACAAAATCAAAAAGAAACAATGTGCATGAGTCCATAATACAACACTATTTCTGATTTATGATAATCAATAGGAAATAGTGCTGTGCCGTTGCCAGAGAAGAGTGATTTATGTTTGACACAAGCGTAAGATGCTGATTCTGCAGAACTGGTCAATACTTTGCAGCATATTGCATGGTTATTTTAGGTGAATGATATATATACATATATATATATATATATATATATATATATATATATATATATATATATATATATATATATATATATATAGATGGATATGTGTATTTATGTTAATACGCACATGCACACACGTGTGTATAAACGTTCATATACATAGATACGTAATATATACATAGATGCATACACATGCACAAACTCATATGTGTGTGTGCGCATGTGTGTGTGTGTGTGTGCATAGCTAATACTTACAATGGGTTATCTGCTCAACTTGCCAGAATGAGCTTCCAGATTTGTCTCTAGTCACTCTCTACAGTTGTTTTAGCAGAAAAAATAACCCATAATGTTGTCCAAGATGTACAATGTCTGAAAGAAAAACAATGATAGGTGTTCACCTCTAGAATGTCTTTGTTGATAGGTCTGCTTAGCAAAGATGGGGCCATTAACCAAAAAGTTAACTTCCATAAACGTTAATCAGTTAATTCTTTAAAAATGTAACGGAAGTTATCGGTAAACTGTTAACATTAACTTTTATTATAGAAAAAAAAATCATTCTTTGCTCTAAAAACCACCTTGAAACTCCTTTTTTTTTGTGTGTATGTTTTCTAAAATTTTCATTGCCTTTGCAACCTTGTCAGTGGATATCAACTCTGTCAGCTATCGGAGCTGCAGTCCTTTTGTTTATCTGAGATCCTGTTATGCATGTGTGTACTTGTGTATGCACATACATATGTAAGTGTGTATGCATGTATGTATGTAATGCATGTGTGAGTATGTGTGTATGTATGCATGTATCTACATGCATATGTATGTATATATATATATATATATATATATATATATATATGTATATTCTGCATATTCATGTGTTTGTGTGTATGTACATGATTGTGTGTATGTATGTGTGTGCATTTGTGTGTATACCTCTGCTTCCCTGCATGTGCCTGTTTGAGCATGTCTCTGTGTATGAGTTTGTGTGTGATTATGTACACGCATCTGTTATGTATGGATGTGTGTTCATATGTGCCTGTGTGTGTGGAATGTGTGTGTGTGTATGGTCATGTGTTTCTGTCTCCTTATGTGTGTTTGTGTGTGTGTGTGTGTGTGTGTGTGTGTGCTTGCGCTTGCCTGTCTGTATTACCTGCGTACCTACCTACCTACGTACCTACCTACCTACCTACCTATCTATCTATCTGCTATGTACCATGGGCTTCTTTTCAGTTTTCATTTACCAAATCCACTTATAAGTCTTTGCCAGATCGAGAAATACTTTTTTCCAATGTGTCCTTAGCCAGAGCTTGATGGGGATTTGGCTGCCATTTCTTGAAGGTCAATCTGCCACGTAGAGGCCATGTCAATGTTTCATTCACTGTTTTGTGGAAGTGTTAAGGATGGTGGTGGTGGTGGTGGTGGCAGTGATGGTGGTGGAAATGGTGGTGGTGGTGTTGGCGGAACGGTGGTGGTGGTGGTGGTAGTGGTGGAGGTGTCGATGGTGGTGATATTAAGAAAGAAAATGTTGAATATAGTGGCAGCATGTGAAGGATATTGGTGATGGTGGTGGCTGTGATGATGATAGTGGTGGTGGCTGTGATGATGGTGGCAGTGGTGGTGGTGTCAAAAAAACAAATGCAGGTATTGATAGTCTACATCAGGTTGTCGTTGTTAATGAGGCTATGTCAGCCTTGATCAACAAATCTTCTTAACAGTTTAACTCAATAAATCTGTTTTTCATTCTTAGTAATGTATCGAAACATTCACTGACAACCAATTGAAACATAACTGGTTTATACCTATGTTTGACTCTCTGACTTTGTCCCTGTCTTGTGTGAATCTATCTCTTTCTCTCTCTCTCTCTCTCTGCATGCCTCTTTCTCTCAACATATACTCTTTTACTCTCTCTTTTACTTGTTTCAGTCATTTGACTGCGGCCATGCTGGAGCACCGCCTTTTAGTCGAGCAAATCGACCGCAGGACTTATTCTTTGTAAGCCTAGTACTTATTCTATCAGTCTCTTTTGCCGAAACGCTAAGTTACGGGGAGGTAAACACACCAGCATTGGTTGTCAAGCCAAGATGGGGGCAGGGGGGTGGAGGACAAACACAGACACACATACATATATATATATACATACATGCATATTTCGGGCTTCTTGCTGTTTCTGTCTACTAGATCCATTCATGATGCTTTGTGGTTTTGGTTGGTCCAAGGCTATAGCA
>NC_068987.1:19905980-19906625 GCF_001194135.2 Octopus bimaculoides | reverse complement strand
ATATATACATATATTTTGGGACTGCCATGTTGGCTTGGCGATAACTATTAATTATATATATATATATATATATATATATGTCTGTACGTATTGTCGTCGTTGTTTAACGTCCGCTTTCCATGCTAGCATGGGTTGGACGATTTGACTGAGGACTGGTGAAACCAGATGGCTATGTGCGTATCTGTGTTTGTTCCCACCACCATTGCTTGACAACCAATATTGGTGTGTTTACATCCCTGTAACATTAGCTGTTCAGCAAAAGAGACTGGTAGAATAAATACTTGGTTTACAAAGAATAAGTCCTGGAGTTGATTTCTTCGACTAAAACAAATCCTTTAAGGCAGTACTCCAGCATGGTCGCAGTCAAATGTCTGAAGTAAAAGAATGAAAGAATAAATAAAAGAATGTATGTGTGTATAGGCGTAGGAGTGGCTGTGTGGTAAATATGTATGTATGTATAGGCGTAGGAGTGGCTGTGTGGTAAGTAGCTTGCTTACCAACCGCATGGTTCCGGGTTCAGTCCCACTGCGTGGCACCTTGGGCAAGTGCCTTCTACTATAGCCTTGGGCCGACCAAAGCCTTGTGAGTGGATTTAGTAGACGGAAACTGAAAGAAGCCCGTCGTATATATGTGTGTATATATATA
>NC_068987.1:19897660-19904635 GCF_001194135.2 Octopus bimaculoides | reverse complement strand
ACACCATTTCGAGCCTGGCCGTTTTTGTGCGGGTGACACGTAAAAGCACCCACTACACTCTCTGAGTGGTTGGCGTTAGGAAGGGCATCCAGCTGTAGAAACTCTGCCAAATCAGACTGGAGCCTGGTGTTGCCATCCGGTTTCACCAGTCCTCAGTCAAATCGTCCAACCCATGCTAGCATGGAAAGCGGACGTTAAACGATGATGATGATGATGATGATGATATATATATGTATGTGTGTACGTGTTTGTGTCTGTCCCCCCAACATCGCTTGACAACCGATGCTGGTGTGTTTACTAAAGGCGGTGCTCCAGCATGGCCGCAGTCAAGTGACTGAAACAAGTAAAAAAGTAAAGTGTGTGTGTGTGTATTACTTTGTTCAAGTGAGTCTATTACTACTCTTAGTTTCACCCATGAGGCATCGAGACCAAGCAGACATTTTGTCAGTTAAGTGAGATAAAAGGAGATAAAAGGTTTATCTGCTTTTATCTCACTCAACTGAGAATATATCTGCTTGGTTTCGATGACCTTTAATGTCCACTCAAGGCTACATACACCATATCTGTGATTCTTATATGTTTTCGAACACTGACAGAATCATTAGCAGCTGGAAAAAAACTGCTTGGTGGTATTTTGTCCATCTTCACATCCTGAGTTCAAATTCTGCCGGGGTTGATTTTGCCTTTCATCCTTTCGGGGTTGGTACAATAAGTACCAGTTGAACACTTGGGTTGATACTAATGATTTGTAGGTACATGGTATTTTGTTATACAACCATAATATACCATATAATATATTACACCATTATATATATATATATAGTGGCTGTTTAAAGCAATGTATCTGAGGATGATTAAGGGATTAGATGGGGGTGATGAAGGGGCAAACACCCACCAAAATATGGCACATACACCCATTACCCATTTTTCATCTTCGATCTCATTGTTTGTTTACATCTGACATCTCGTATACGAAATGTGGTTGCAAAAATCAGTGTTGGTTATAATTTGTGTGGGATATCTGTAGAAATGACCTTAACAAACTTGAGTCTTGCCCAAAATTGCTGGCTTTGTACAAAAAATTAAAACCAATATTAGCTGTAAGCTAATATAGATAAGTGAATTTATGTAATATAGTCATTTGATCTCCTTACTTCTCGTATGCCCTTTCAAGCCACACTTTCTTATTTTCCTATAAATTTGAATGTAATTTTTCAAAGAATTACATATCCAACGATGTTGAATTCATCATATTTTCATGATACTTTGTTCCGTGTGGGGAGACCATAGTGGACAACAGTATTCAAGGTGGGGTTGGGCAAAAGTAGAGAAGAGAAGGAAAAGGTGTGGATATCTCTTGACTGGAAAGTTCTGAGAATCTAGCAACACATTCTGTGGGCCATGTCAACTTTGCTGTTTATATGAGCTGCCCAGCTTATGCTGTTGTCCATAATTATTCCCAAGTGTCTGATGTTGTTGGATGCCATAAGAGTAAGGGAGGATGGGAGTTTCAGGGTATCCTCTTTTCCAAAGTGGATTAATTCAAATTCTTTTCTGCCCATTGGATGACAACCAGTAGATCTGACTGAAGACATGTATAGTCACCCACTTCATTGATGATCTTCTGGATCTTGGAATCATCTGCAAAGATTCTTATGTTACTGTGCTTGATGATGTCAGTGATGTCATTGATGTAGATGATGAAAAGAAGTGGGCCCAACACAGTGCGTTGTGAAACACCACTACTGACTTTGGCTAGGCTTGATTTTACTCCTTCGGCTACGTGTTGGGTTCTGCCTGTCAGGAAACACTTGATCCATTGTAGTAACTTTCCAGAGACACCTATGGTGGATAGCTTTTTCAAGAGGATCTTATGATCCACCCTGTCAAAGGACTTGCTGAAATCAAGGTAAATGACATCAGTATTTATATGTATGTATGTATGTATATATATATATGTAAGTATATACATGTATGTATATATGTATGTCATCATCATCATCATCGTCGTTTAACGTCCGCTTTCCATGCTAGCATGGGTTGGATGATTTGACTGAGGACTGGTGAACCGGATGGCTACACCAGGCTCCAATCTGATTTGGCAGAGTTTCTACAGCTGGATGCCCTTCCTAACGCCAACCAATCCGAGAGTATGTATGTATATGTATATGTGTATATGTATGTATATATATGTATATTTGTATATGTATATGTGTGTGTATATATGTTTGTATATTTTTTATGTGTATGTATATATATATGTGTATATATATACATATATATATATATATATGACATATTTAATATGTATATATATATATATTCAAGTGTTGGGTTATTCTAAGTAGTATGTCGATGAAGCACATTTACTGCCTATGTTTACCTGACGTCATCCACGGGGTCAGTACAATCATCATTGGATCTACATCAGGAATTCCTCAATGTACGATGTTCATTGAGCATATAAGAAATGATAGAACTGGTTGTACAGTATCCCACCCTTGAGGGATTGATGCAGGATGCATCAAAAGAATCCCTGCCTCTCTGTCTGTCTGCTTCTCTCTCTCTCTTTATATATATATATGTATATATGTATGTGTATATATATATATATGTATATATGTATGTGTATATATATATATATATATATATATATATATATAAAGTGTAGTATATTGCCACTTAAGTGTGGCTGACCCCTAGGGGTGGATGTTACTGTTGCTTTTAGCCCCAGGAGGACATCTCCTCCAGCTGGCTTATCGACACACGACTGTGTCCTGTTTGCCAAGGGAAGTTATCCCTCTCACCTCGATCTGCAGCACGAACGTATCCGGATTTCAGGGTTATTTCCCTTCGTCGGCGCCCGATAGCTGCTGACCTTAGAGAATTAACATTGCTTATATATATATATATATATATACATATATATATATTTATATATATTTATTTGTGTGTGTGTGTGTTTGTATATATATATCTGCCTCAGCCTTCATCCCACTGTGATCCAGTTTTCAACATTGCTTATATACATTTCTAATAGTAGATCTAGTCATTACACACATCTCATTATGTCTGTGCACATTATATGTGTGCATACGGCTTCTATTTTTTAGAGTGGTTGTGTGAGTGTGTATATTGTGTGTGTGTGTGTGTGTGTGTGTGTGCGCATGCATGTATGTGTAAATGAGTATGCAGATTAACCTCTCCTTTCAACATGCATATGCATACTTTTTATATGATTCCGCTGCGTCTGTGTGTGTGTGTGAATTAAAGACTATGTGCATATATGTACAGACACAAAAATGTGTGTGTGTGTGTGTTTGTAAGCATGTGTATGTTTTTGTATGTGTGTGTTGTGCGCATGTGGATTATTCTCCTCCTCTACTGTCCAAGACACCACACACGGTTGTCTTTTCATTGGTGCATAAAACGATGTCTTTAGTTCCTTACATTACTTGTGTGAGTATGTGTATGTTTGTATGTGTGTGTGTGTGTGTGTGTGTGTGTGTGGATTAGCTTTCCACTTTAACACACGCACTCAAACATAAGTACACATATACACACCTTCGTGCATATTATCTGCATGTGGGTTTTACTTCTTTAGACACTACTTCTGAGAGTATATGTGTGTGTGTGTGTGTGTGTGAGAGAGAGAGAGCGAAAGAGAGAGGGGTTTCTGTCTGTAAGGGAATTAACTTTCACTTGCAACATATGTACACACCCTTATATCTGTTTTATACATGCACCTACACACACACACATAATGTTTAATTTGTGTCTGTGCGTGTGTGCGTGCGTGCATGCATGCATGTATGTGTCTATTTGGATGTATGTTAACTATGAACTTCCCTGTTTATGCATGCACCCACACAGACACACACGTACACATTTTTGTAATTCTTGAAAGAGTATGAATGTGTGTGTGTGTGGATTAACCCAACCCCCTATACCAACCTCCGCCACCATACATGTGCACACATTAAGATCGATTTATTTCCATAGGAATGAGTATATAAATTTGGTGTTTGGATTAGCAATGAAATTAGGATTTGTGTGGATTGAGTTTATCTGATATACTTAGTGTAAATTGTTACACTTCCTTTTTTGACTAAATGTTCCATGCCGTGGCTTATATACACTCATTCATACATACATACATACATACATACATGTAAACATTCACTTATATATATACATATATACATACATACATACATATATATATACACATAAAAATTTATTGTGACACACAAGCACACACACATATATGAGTGAGGGAGAGAGAGTGACATGTATAAAAGTGGGTTATGCCAAAGCCTCCAGGCAAGCAGTGCACTGACGCCATTGTGAATGACCAACACCCAGACAAAGCAGTGGAGTTTATCGTGTCACATCATTAAAGGACGTTCTTCAAGCAGACTCACCAGGAGGAGATAACTCAGCTGAGATGGAACTCTCTCAGATATACTGACCACGACGTTACGCTTTGAAGCCTTCTGGGGTGGAGAAGTCACAGGACTAGTTTGAGATGAGTTCAAGTAAAGTCATTGCTGTCATTGAATTAAAAGTGTTCTACACTGCCAGAACATAAACAGTGGCCCCCTCAGGCAACTCTACATATGCTGAGGGAAGCAAGAAGTGAGTCTCAGGAACTGGTTGAGTAGTGTGTAAATGACTGCTAGCTACAATGTTGTGAAAGCAGTTCATTATCGTTTGATATAGTTAACATTCAGGGCATGTATAAGGGAAGCAAAAAAAAAGCTCTTGATACAGTTCTGAGTAAGACAGCACTGTGGGAAACTATAAGAAGGTAATAACATTAAAGACAAGGGTAAGTCGATGGAGAGGTGAGTAGTCTACTACTCTGAACTCTGTCCCAGAGAAAATAGAATCTGAGACAGCCTAACAAATGCTATGGTGTCTTTTACCTTTCGCTTGTTTCAGTCATTCATGCATAGTGTCTCCCACACCTGTATTTTAACTGACCGGTTCATATACAAAGAGATGGTTGGGTATGTTGAAATAGACCTATTTAGTAGATATATTATTATTCAGGCCACAGGAGGGGTGAGCTGGCAGAATTGTTAGCACGCCAGGCAAAAATACTTAGTGGTATTTCATCTGCTGTTACGTTCTGAGTTCAAATTCCGCCGTGGTCGACTTTGCCTTTCATATTTTTGGAGTCGATGAAATAAGTACCAGTTATGCACTGGAGTCGATGTAAACGATGAGCCCCCTTTCCCACAAAATTTTGAAGGCCTTGTGCCTAGAGTAGAAATAATTATTCAGGTTACAATAGAATTGCAATTTGATCTATGTTTTGATCTACAGGGTCTCCACAAAGTCTGGTACGTGGAGTAAATAAAATCATGATATAAATAATTAAATATAAGAAATAATAATTTCTTAAAGTATGTGTTAATCCCCATGTGGGTACATGGAGTAAATAAAATCATAACGTAGACAATTAAATGTAAGAAATAATAATTTCTTAAAGTATGTGTTAATCCCCATGTACCCAGACTTTGTGGACACGCTGTATAATATCTTTGTTCTAAATCTAGTTGCACAAACGCCTATATTGCAGTAAGTATTTTACCCCTGTTGTTATCAAGACAAAATACAATTTATAAAAGCTCAGTTCTTATTCTGGCTACCAACTTTCAAAACATCCTCCTATTACTTAAAAGTATTACCTTAAAACATTATACAACACAATTTCATGACAGAAGTTATTAGAATGAATTTGCTCATATGAAATGTAAAACATTTAGAATATTCCCACAAGAACCAGAAATGAAGTCAGAAGCATGATCTTGAAGCAACCGTTTTTTTTTTGTACATGTGGCTCACAAAGTTCTTTTTAAACAAAAAAGAACTTAAAGATAAGCATTTTCTTCAAACTTTCATTTCATATTTCTAAAAATATTCAAACGATGAATATTTCAAAAGAAAAACAGGCCTGGATTACTAGCTGTTGATCTGAAATGAGTAACTCAGAGTACAGGATATGGAAGCCTTTCAGTTATGATGTATTAATGACTGCTCTACATTTGTATTGAGTCTTGTAGTTTATTGCTTCCAGTGAATCAACAGATATGTATTATGTGTATATGTATGTATGTATTTATTTGTGTATGTATGTATCTGCATGAATGCTTAACTCTGTGCCTTATATATATACGTGTGAGTGTGTAAGACAGGCTTCTTTCAGTTTCTGTCTGCCACATCCATCATAAGGCTTTGGTTGACTCCTGAGATAGAGAAGACACTTACTCAAGGTGTCATGTGGTGGGACTAAACCTGAAACCATGTGATTTGGGAAGCAAATTTCTTACAGTCATATCTGCACCATCTGTCTGTAAAGAAAAAAAAAACAATGCCTCAGTAATAAGTATTTATCCAACTCATACTAACATGGAAAAACAGATGCTAAGTAAATGAATAAAAAAACAAGCCTTAGTTCTCCTCCAAAAGAATCCACTAGAACTAAACAACAACAACAACACCAGATTATTCTCTATGCCAAAACAAATTGCAAATACAAACAAAATTACTTGTACACTTAAAAGTTGTTTGGTAACATCAACAGTAACAATGATAGCTAAAACAAAAAAAAAAAAGAAACATAAATTCTCCTAGCTGTCATTGTTAGGTTATCTTCAGTGGTAATGTTTAATTAATCACATTTATGAGTTTATATCAAGACATTTTGTTAGAAGTGGAGCAATTTTTGCCTCTCACCATATTGATGGAACAAGGGCATGAATGACAATACATACCAGTAATTAAAAAAAGGATTAGAAGTCCTTCCTGAGCCATAGGTTCATAAGGCCAGTTCCCAGGATTCTGTGGTGTATATGTCCTCCTCCTGGATGGGACAATGGTCCATCACAGGATTACTCATTTTTGTTAGCTGAGTGGACATACAGTCACTCCTGTGCATATATATATATATATATATATATATATATA
>NC_068987.1:19895619-19897650 GCF_001194135.2 Octopus bimaculoides | reverse complement strand
AGTTTCCATCTAACTAGGAATATTAGGGTCTCATCCATTGTCTTGTATTCCAGATTCTCTGCATGACATCCTGCTAATTCAAAGAGCCAGAAATCTGATCTGTTAGGTCCTGCTGATAACTAAATCCACGCCTTGCTGCCGACGCTTCGATTTATTGTTAAGGTTTTGTCTGTCTTCTACCCTTCGATCTGCCTGAAGATTTCTCTCCCTCCAGCATAGCTCTCCAGGTCAATAGTGCACACAGGCACTTCACCATGACAAGGTACTTGTTGAATCGGCCATTGACTACACAGGTCTTATTTTTCGTGCTGCAGGGTTTCCAACAATCACCCTCCTTACTGAGCAAGCTTGATGGGTTTGCCAGTTTAGTTGCTGACGACCTGATCATGCAACAGGTTGTTTCATCAGTGCAGGAACTCCAGGTACTTACCACTGATATAACTGGTGTGTGTGTTTTAGAGTAACATATAACTCAAGAAAGAGAGAGACATAGGTCAATGAGGCCCCCGTCACTGAAATGAAGCCCCGCATGATAGACTAACTGGTTATTAGGTTTCACTCAATATTCTTCAGGCCATCGCCCGTTACTTTTTAACCAAATCCAGTGGCTTGCCGTTTCCGCTGTAGTCTGGATATTAATCATGATGATATTTGCTTTACGATAAGTTAGACCTAACGACCGTTTTATTTTATGAACAGTAAAACTAAACACTGCGGAACTGTCTGTCTACCGGATTTCTGAAAGGAGCAGTAGAAACAGCAATTTAACGTACTAGTTGTACAAATCATATCATACAGAATTCATGGGAAATAACTCTACTTTGACTATTATGGTAAGGGAGATAACTTATCTACATTATTTTTAGAAATCTTTCATGCAGGCAGAATTGTTGTAGCATGAAAGAAAAAAATGCATACCTGTATTTGTTCCGGCTTTTCGCGTTTTGAGTTCAAATGCCGCTGATCAACCTTGCCTTTCATCTTTTCAGGATCGATAAAATAAAGCACCAATCTAGTACTGGGATCGATATATCGTTTTACCCCTTGCCTCAAAATTGCTTAGAATTATTTTAGAATTTTGATTATTCTCATTTCGGCATAACGTTATATTACTTAAGTTATCAGCTAATATATCATTGTTTGTGAGTAACTTTTTTAATTAGTTTAATATCACAACAAAGGAGAGAAAGAGACATAAATACGCTTTACAAGGGCAACACAACAACAACAAAAAAATAATCAAAAACAAAATATTTCGAAGGGAAATAATTATCTCAGTCTAACGTGAGGAAAGCGGTATCCTTGTTTTAACGTGGTAGTGGTGGCGGCGGTGATAGAATTGCTGAAGTAAAAACTGGTCTCTAGAAAAACTATTGCTGAAGAAAAGACAACAAAAAAAAAGATTGGCGTCAAAAGCGTTAATTGGTGTACAAGAGTCAGGATGGTGTTGGTGTTGACGGTGGTACTGATGGCATTGATGTGGGAAGTAGTTCTGCAGTAGGTCGTACTGGCGACCATAATGGCTATGGTGATAATGTTGATGGTGATAGAGGTGATTATGGTGGTGGCGGCGGTGGGAATGGCAGCCCTGGTGGTGGGGTGACATGTTGGTATTGATAATGATAATGTTGGTATTGGTATATATAGACATATATATATACACACATATACATACACACACACACATATATACATTTGTATATATATATATATATATATATATATATGGCTCCTGTGCAGGTGGCACGTAAAATACACCATTTTGAGCGTGGCCGTTGCCAGTACCACCTGACTGGCCTTCGTGCCAGTGGCACGTAAAAGAACCCACTACACTCTCAGAGTGGTTGGCGTTAGGAAGGGCATCCAGCTGTAGAAACTCTGCCAAATCAGATTGGAGCCTGGTGTAGCCATCTGGTTTACCAGTCCTCAGTCAAATCGTCCAACCCATGCTAGCATGGAAAGCGGACGTTAAACGATGATGATGATGATGATGATATATATATATTTATACACACACACACATATATATAC
>NC_068987.1:19893543-19894598 GCF_001194135.2 Octopus bimaculoides | reverse complement strand
TATACAATTTTGTGTATGTATGTGTATATATATTTATATGTGAATATATGTTTATAAGTATATATATATATGTGTGTATAAATATATATATATCCTTATATGCATGTGTGTGTGTATGTGTATACATATGCACATACACACGTGTCGTTTCACTTGTGGGGCAGTTATTTCAAAATATATATAATCATAATATTTAGTAGGATTTTAACTGGAAAGTAAAGAATTATAAGGGAAAAGATGAATGGAATTCACATATGTAACTCTTTTTATGTTTACCTTTTTTATTTTTGTTCTTTAAATTTCCAGTTGTTGGTATCATGTATAGTACTATTTCATTCTGTTTAGAAACCATCAGTATGATGTAATCTGTGATTAATTAATTTAACATTTTATGAAATGTGATATCAAAGTAAGAGATAATTAAAAGATAATTAACTCTAGATAGAATTCATGAAATGTGTGATTCTTTTTTTTCTTCTTAGGACATTAATAGTTTAGGGATTGAGAGCAAAGAAGTGAAGTACTTAGTGTTTATATGCAGGATAATAACTGTTTCAAGGGATTTTTACCTTTAGAAACTGTCATAAAGTAACCATAACTTCAGTTTAAACTATAAACAAGTTCACAGGCCATTTTGTGATACATTTCTTGAGGTAGATATTCATTTTGAATTGCTATTTCGTAGTAGCAATCCTCTGTTCATAAGTAACACCTCAATGATTACTCTTTTACTTCTTTCAGTCATTTGACTGTGCCCATGCTGGAGCACCGCCTTTAGTCGAGCAATCGACCCCAGGACTTATTCTTTGTAAGCCTAGTACTTATTCTATCGGTCTCTTTGGCCGAACCACTAGGTTACGGGGACTTAAAAACACCAGCATCGGTTGTGAAGCGATGATGGGGGGACAAACACAGACACACAAACACACGCACACACATACACACACACACACACACAGAGATTTGGTAGATGGAAACTGAAAGAAGCCCGTCCTATATGTGTATATTTATATATATATATATATATATATATATATATGTGTGTGTGTGTATGT
>NC_068987.1:19893180-19893527 GCF_001194135.2 Octopus bimaculoides | reverse complement strand
TGTGTGTGTGTGTGTATGTTTGTGTGTCTGTTAGTCCCCCCCCCCCACAGCATCGCTTGACAACCGATGCTGGTGTGTTTGCATCCCTGTAACTTAGCGGTTCAGCAAAAGTGACTGATAGAATAAATACTAGGCTTACAAAGAATAATCTCTGGGGTTGATTTGCTCGACTATAAAGACGGTGCTCCAGCATGGCCACAGTCAAATGATTGAAACAAGTAAAAGAGTAAAGCCTCGTGATTGGATTTAGTCAATGGAAACTGAAAGAAGTGCATTGTGTGTGTGTGTGTGTGTGTGTGTGTGTGTGTGTGTGTGTGTGTGTGTGTGTGCGTATCTGTGTTTGTCCT
>NC_068987.1:19892010-19893165 GCF_001194135.2 Octopus bimaculoides | reverse complement strand
GTGTGTGTGTGTGTGTGTGTGTGTGTGTGTGTGTGTGTGTGTGTGTGTGTGTGTGCGTATCTGTGTTTGTCCTTCACAACTACTCTATAATGGATGTTGTTGTATTTGTGTTTCCATAACATAACAGTTGACCAGTTGACAAGAAGAGACCAATGCCAGGCTTTAAAAAGAAATAAAAGTACTGGGGTCAATTCATCCAACTAAAATTCTTCAAGGTAGTGCCCCAGCATGGCCACAGTCTGATAACTGAAACAAGAAAAAGCTAAAAGATATATGTATAAACAGACGAACGTGTTTTCAGTGTTACTACAATTGTTTCGTAAGGAGTTTTTATTTTAACACAAGCATAACACAAGTATTTAGATTATGCAATACATTATATTACTCCCAAATTCATCAGGCAATCATGTTAAAACAAGTGAACAATGACTTGTTGAATAACCTACTGAGTTATCACCAAGGGAAATTTCAAATCAGAATATCAATATTTAAGTAGTTTAAGAGTGGGTGTGTGCCACAGCTGTTGGTCACAAAGGGTAGAAAGCTGGAAGAGTTTATAATATAATGTTAGCTACATATAATAAGATTTATTAAACACAACAATCTTGGACACAAAGGCAGAGAAAGCAGTTCCAATCCAAAATTGCAGACAGTTGGCGCCGATTAGACATTTAACTCAATCAACACAAGTTCAAAAGTGGTTGCTGGTGTTGACAATAAAACTATTGTTCTATAGAATCGTAAATTTAGCACCATTTATTTATGGTAAAAGCGGAGAAGGATGTGGAAGAAAAAGAAAAAGAAATATAGATCTGAATAAGTTAAATGAAATTGAAATAAATAAAAATATCAGAGAGAGAGAAAAAGAAAAAAGTAGAGATGAATAATTAGAGAGGAAAAAAGGAAAACAGGGAGGAGGAAATAGAGTGAAAAAAATAGAGAAGGAAAGAAATTTGGTCAGTACATTGACTAAAAGACTGAATCAGCATAAGTAGATAAATATATATATAAAAAAAAAAATAACGGATAAAAAATAATATGTATATATATATACATACATAAATACACCCACACACATTTCTGTGTGTGGGTGTATGTGTGTGTGTGTGTGTATATACATATATATATATATATATATATATATATATATATATA
>NC_068987.1:19883036-19885536 GCF_001194135.2 Octopus bimaculoides | reverse complement strand
AGTGGTGATGGGTGGGACAGGGCACAGACACATAGATACATACATACGATTTCACTTGCCTCAACAGGTCTTCACAAGCGGAGTTTAGTATCCAATGAAGGAATGTTACGCGTAAGTGGGCTGGCTAAATCCCTGGCAGCGGCCTTGGATTTTTGCCTGGTGACCTTTCCTTTGTGTAAACATCTGTGACATGGAGAAGAGAGATTTGTATGCATGGGTAACGATCAGTCTTTCTCAAAATATTCTTGTCCTGCCCTGTACATACATTTGCAAATGCATTGTCAACACTGACAAATGAGAGCTCTTTATAGGCTGGGATTTGAGAGGAGTTTGGCTGCTTTTTCTAGCAGACCTAGTGACCACATAGATGTTCCTTCATTTTGGTGGTGATGGTTGCTACAAGTAAGAGATAAAAGATTGAAATAACTTGGTCTGATACAGCTTGACACCAATGCCACCATCACAGGCATTGATGTCAGAATTCAAAGAGACAGGTTAGAGACCGCAAAGTAACTTTCATCTTTTGTTTTTTTATTTGTCTCAGTTTTAAGAATGTGTTTTAAGACTGTGCCCATACTGGAGCACTGCCTTGAAGAATTTCAGTCACACAAATTGACCCCAGGACTTATTAATTTTTTAGGTCTGATACTATCGGTCTCTTTTGCTGAACTGCTAAGCTACAACGACATAAACATACCAAAACCGGTTTTCAAGCAGTTGTGGGGGACAAATGAACACGAAGACAGACACACACATATAAGACAGGCTTCTTTTGGTTTCTATCTACCAAATCCACTTATAAGGCATTGGCTGGCCTGAGACTATAGAAGAAGACACTTGCCCAAGATGCCATGCAGTAGGATTGAACCTTAGACCATGTGGTCAATCAGCAAACTTCTTACCACACAGCCATGCCTACACCTGAACCTCTAACAGTTCTGACAATCCACTGTCCTGGATTAGTATCTTCTGCTATAATAATACTCTTGTGTTTTTCTCCTTCACAACATATGAATGAGAAAGGAAGGGGTGATGGCAAACTGGTAGTGAAAGCATTTCAACTCTGTGTGAGTATGTAAAAAGGAGGTTTGTGAATGTTTGTGTGTGTGTGTGTGTAATGGAAGTGGGATGGTGAACATTCAATGATAAAAAGAAAAATCAAACAGCGTTTCAGCTCTGTGTGAGTATATGTGTGTATGTCTGTCCGTAAACAAGGCAAGTATGTGAATGTTTGTACGTGTGAACCAGCATTCTTTCTGTAACGAGCCATGATCGATTTCACATCTCAAAAGACAACCACTAGATAACATTGACAAGTGTATTAATTTGAATTATTATCCATATTTATATATAAAATACTACAATTAGCTGTCATTTTTGACGGCACAGGGCCAGTTAGTTTTTTTTATAAACATTGAACGGATGGAAGGCAAAGTTGACCTCAGCAGAATTTGAATTCAGTGTGCCATGAATCAGAATAAATATTGGGAGGCATTCTATCCAATACTCTTAACAGTTCTGCTGGTTTGTTACCTTAAACCAAAGCCTACATTCTGAAATAAGCAAAGGATTAAACAACCATTTCTGTATCATGAAGAGCACAAAACTTTGTCAGGTAGCATGTAGACAAATACACTAGCGGACAGGAAGCACTTGTTGTTTTGGCATGGTTTTTATGGGTGGATGACCTTCCTAATACCAACCACTTTACAGAGTGTCCAGGGTGCTTTTCACATGGTGCTGACATGAGTAATTTTTCCCATGGCACCAGCACTGGTGCTTTTTACATGGTGCCAGCACAGATGCTTCTCACATGGTACTAGCATGGATGCTTTTTACGTGGTACCAGTTGCCATGGGGTTGCCATGTGGGTTCCAAGACAAGAACATCTCAGCTGAAAGAGGGAGAGCAATCGGAAGAAATGTAGTCCGAGGTACTCTATGAATAAAAAAAAAAATGAGTGGGTTGGTCATTGATGCAACATTCTAATCTGGGCTGACTTGCGGCTTAACAATATTAACAACAACCACTCCTACTACTAACACCATTACCACTACCACTACTACAACCACTACTACCACAACCACTACTACCACCACCACTATACTATAACCACCCCCTACTACCATCTCTGGCCCCCAACACCATCACCATTATCAGCACCACCACTACCACTACTACCATGGCCATTGCTATCACCACTTCCACCTCTACCATCGTTACCACTACCCTCAACACCACCACCACCATCACTGCTACCACCGCCTCTACCATCACCACTACCACCACTACAACCATTGCCACAATCACCATCACTACCACCACCACCAACACCACCACCACCACCAGTACCAACTCTTGGCTCATGGCACACTAACACTGCCTGTCCCAACTATTGGCTACCCTCTCCATTCCACCAGACACTATTCCTTCCTTCTGCCCCCTCACGACTCCCTTCCCACCCCCCACCCACCCTTGCCACTCCCCCTGAACTCCTCCC
>NC_068987.1:19877611-19882636 GCF_001194135.2 Octopus bimaculoides | reverse complement strand
TGCATATGTATATATGTATGTATGCATATGTATATATGTACGCATATTTATATATATGTATGTATATGCATATATATATGCATACAAATAGGCATATATGTATACATATATACACATATGCATACAAATAGGCATATATGCACAAACACACACATATACATGTACACACACACACATATATACACATACACCAATGCATATGCATGCACAGACACACTCTAATGCATGCATATGCAAGCAGACATACACCGCAGCAAGAGACATACATACATATGTACACAGGCACACACACACACACTCACACACACACACACACACACACACACACATCATGTTCACACTTCATAAACAGATACGTGTGCATGCATACATTCATGCACACAGATATGCACATACGGACAGGCATAGAGCAAAGGGGAAATACATGCACAAGCACACACACACACACACACATGCATGCACACATATTCACACAGATGCATACTTGCCCCTATACACACACACACACACATACATATATGTACATTATTGTATTTTTATTGTCACCCCCCCAAAAAAAACTTTGTCACCACCTCCGCTTTTACTTCCATGGCAACATAATTTTTCATTGTTGATAGTAATGTCCTTGTCATCATTGTCATCATCATCATCATCATCATCATCATCATCATCATTATCATTGCCACTGTCACCATCATCCTCATCGTCATCATCATCCTTGTCATTATCATTACCACCACCACCACCACCACCACCACCTCAACCGCCACCACCACTACCACCACCATCACCACAATCACTACAGCCATCAACACCACAACTACCACCTTGACAACCATCACCATCTTCACAACCACCACCATCACTGCAACCATCACCACAACCATCACCACCACCACCACCACCACCGCCATGATCACCACTACTCACCATTGCCCTACTAACATCACTACTACTGCAACAACACCACCTCAACTACCTTTACCTCCACCACCTATACTACCACCATCATCATGACTGCCACCACCACTGCTACCATCAACCTCCCCACCACTACTACTACTACCATAATATATTGTCTGTATGAATATTGGTATTTTGTTCAATATGAAAATGAGTTTTTCGTCCCATGCCTTGTTTATTTATCTTCGTTGTTATTTTGATTATTATTATTATAGTTGTTGTTGTTGTTGTTGTTGTTTAGGCTCCAGTCAGCCCTTTTCATAGCAGACCTATGAAAATATTATCAGATGTGACCATCCTGCGTGATTCCTTTATCGGTCCATTGTGGTTGTCTTCCTTATATTTCCTAGCAGCTAGAGATGTCCATATTGATATTCCTTTGCCAAACACGGAGGTTAGCTCTCATCCATTGACATTGGCTTACATGGGGGGGATAAAAATATTCGTGGGTTGCCATTCATACACTAGGCAGACCAGCTGATATTCATGACGACTAGAAGGCAACCCTCTCTTTATCTATCTATCTGTCTATGTGTCTATCTGTTTATCTGTCTATCTATCTATCTATCTATCTATCTATCTATCTATCTGTCTATGCATCTGTCTGTCTATCTGTTTATCTATCTATCAGTTTATTTGTCTGTTTATCTGTTTATCTCTCTGTCTATCTATTTATCTATCTATCTATCTATTTGTTTGTCTGTCTATCTGTTTATGTATCTAGTTGTCAGTCTGTCTGTTTATCTATCTGTCTGTCTATCTTAGCCCCGTGTGGCTATAATAAAAAGATATCTACCTGTTTATCTATCTATTTATCTACCTATTTGTCTGTCTGTCTACCTGTCTATCATCTGTCTGCTTGTCTGTGTATCTATCTATCTCCTTCCTTCTCTCTTCTTCCCATTCTCACTCTGTCACACTTTCTAATTTCATTCCTTTGAAAACAGATGTTTGTTGTAAAAGGCAGTGTGAGGAATGAAATATGGGAACATCGATTTTCCAGAACCTTTGGTTCCAAGGCCTTTCCAGATTCCAGATTTTTCTGAACCAGAGGTGGTCAACCCTGAACTAAAATATTGGTTTCAAATTTTGGCACAAAGCTAGCAAGTTCAGAGGAGGATGATAGCTGATAACAATGACCCTTGTCCTCAACTGGTACTTATTTTACTGATCCTGAAAGGACAAAAGGCAAAGTTGGCTTCAGCAACATTTGAGATCTGAATCTAAAGACAGACAAGTTACCATTAAACATTTTTCCCAGTGTGCTTATGATTCTGCCAGCATACTGCCTTAATTTAAACAAATATTAAATTCACTTTAATAATTAACCCTTTAGCATTTAAGCTGACCAAATCCAGCCCAAATATCCTGCTTGTTTTATGTTCAAACTGGCCAGATCAGGTTTCTCACACCTACCCTAAAATGTCATTCTAAAAATAAAGTCACCTCATTGAAATCTCAAGGCTACAAGATAATGCATGATTAATTCAAAACAATGTGAATAAATACACATCACATTTGACAGAGAAATCTGAATGCTAAAAGGTTAAATGATACAAGTTTATTAGTAATGCTGTTCTGTGCAAGGTACTTAGAAACAGAGCCACCTAGCAAACTAGTATGGTAACTGCAGGAATTTGAAGTTCCTGCTCATAAATTAGTGCAGATTATAAGAGATACCGTGTAATCCAGTACTAAGTGTTTCATAGTTGGGTGGTCAGCAACTAAACCAGCTTCCTCTGCTGGCTTATCAGGTGAGGAAGGTGTTGTGGACACCATGCAGGACCAAAAACAAGACCTGTCTAATATGCCAAAGCAACCCACTTAACAGGTCTCTCGTAAAAGCATCCTGCACTTGGACTGGTGAACTGAGCTGCTGGTCCAAGACTGGCACCTTGGAAACTCCAATAAAAGATATACTGTGCTCTTGTGTTAGAGTTGACATCTATGAGTAATGTGGCATAGAGAGAGATATAGATAAGAGGTTCTGGACCATCAGTCCCTGGAAAATCAGTGTTGTACTTCTATTTCATTCATCCAGAGAGATGGTTACTGTGAAATACTTACTTGCACCCATGGAATAAGCAGACACAAAGTCATGTGTACACTTTGCATCTGCTTATTCTATGGGTGCAAGTAAGTATTTCATTTATTTCTTAATGTATTTACCGTTGATGATGAGAAAATTCTTTATGAATTAACTAAGAAATTGGACTGATTTGGTAATAATGGATTTTTTTTAGAAATTTCTGTCAGCTTGCTTTGAGACGCTTGCCTATAGTGATGAATTATATGTGGTTATTGACGATTTAAAGTCTATTCTCGGCATATTTGGGATAGGAATTTTTTTCTTTTGCCCTTATAAAGTTGTATATATATATATTTATATATATATATTCACCATGATAGATCGCTAGCCACTACACATTCTTTATTTTCTTTCCCTGTTTCTTTCTGTGTTTCTTTCTGTGGAAGACTGTAGGCTCATAACATTAAAGACTTTTTCATTTCCTGAGCATTAAACTAATACATCTGTTTGTTGTCTACACTATCTGTCTTTGTCTTTTGTATTTTTTTTTTTGTGAATTCTCCCTATATATATATATATATATATATATATATAACAAAACAGGACTTTGGAAAATTTCTTTGTTATTATTTAACCACCATTACACATGTTTCATTTGCTAATAGGAATTACAAAGTTGTACATGTTGGATAAACATGTAAGAAATTTCCTTTTAGAAATTCTTCAAACCGAGAATCAAATAATATAATCGACTAGTCCCCTCCCTGTATTTTATTATTATTGTTATTGTTATTATTAAGACGGCGAGCTGGCAGAATCATTAGCATGCTGGGTAAAAATGCTTTGCAGCATTTAGTCCATTTTTATCTTCTGAGTTCAAATACCACCAAGGTTGACTGTCATCCTTTCAGAGTTGATAAATTAAGTACCAGTTGAATACTGGGGTCAATGTAATCAATTTAAGCCCTCCCCAAAATTTCAGGCCTTGTGCCTATAGTAGAAAGGATTGTTGTTATTATTATTATTATTATTATTATTATTATTATTATTATTATTATGTTTTTTTTTTGTAGATTCTTATTAGTCTTTTTTTCACAACATCATCACCATCTTCTATAGCACAAGCAATAATTCTATACTTCCATGTTTCTGAGATTTGTTTAGTATTACAGTGGTTAATATGAGGTGAGGGTTGGGTAATCTAATTTGCATATGGTGTAAGGTGGGGGTTGCTTTGGTTTTGCTGCGTTGTTTTAGAATTGCTCCTGTCTTGTTCTGAAGGCATGTGGCTTAAGTGGTTAGGTTATCCTGCTCTTGATTGTAAGGTCGCAAGTTCAGTTCCTAGTATTGCATTACGTCCTTGAGCAAAACACTTTACTTCACTTTGCTCCAGTTCATTCAGCTGGCAAAATCGAGCCTTGTCACATTCTCTGTCATGCTGAATCTCTTTGAGATTCTTCGTTAAGAGTACATGTGTCTGTGGAATGCTCAGCCACTTGCATGTTAATTTCATGAGCAGGCTGTTCCATTGATCGGATCAACTGGAACCCTCATCGTCGTAACCGATGGAATGCCATTCTCTTGTTTGATATAAAACCGTTTATTGAATGATAGGCAATTTCACAAAATGTGTGAAGGGTAAGCCATGTTAGTATATTGAGCAGGTTCTATTATTATTATTATTATTATTATTATTATTATTATTATTGTTGTTGTTGTTGTTGTTGTTGTTGTTGTTGTTATCACTACTAATGTTATTTTTATGATTATTATTATTATTGTCAGAAATCATTACTATTGGAAAATAAATCGTTATTATTGGAAAAGAGAAATGTTAAGTATTATTACTATTATTAGGGCAGAAAGCTGACAGAATTGTTTCAATACCAGAAAAAATGCTTAGTAGCATTTCGTTTGTCCTTATATTCCAAGTTCTAGTTTTCAGCCGAGGTGGACTTTGCCTTTCATAATTGACTATACCCGATTCCCCCAAATTTCAGGCCTTGTGCCTATACTGGAAAGCATTATTATTA
>NC_068987.1:19871697-19877459 GCF_001194135.2 Octopus bimaculoides | reverse complement strand
TATTACTATTATTATTATTATTATTGAGTGAGAGAGCAGTGCATGCCATCAAAGTGACACTGGGGTAAAATATACGAAGCCTAGTATACCCATCATGACTACCCGTCTGATAAGGGTACACCAGGCACATGCATCACAACCATATGTGCACGACATGGTGATCTCATATCAAGATAAACAGCGCATGGCCTCGCAGATGGGGCCCAGTTAGAATTTTCATCAGGTCGAGTAGCCCATCCTGCTCAAAAGGTCCCTGATTATTATTATTATTATTATTATTATTATTATTATTAAGGTGGTGAGCTGGTAGAATCGTTAGCACATCGGGCAAATGCTTAGTGGTATTTCGTCTCCTGCTATGTTCTGAGCTCAAATTCCAATGAGGTCAACTTTGCCTTTCATCTGTTCGGGGTTGATAAATTACGTACCAGTGAAACACTGTGGTCAATGTAGTTGACTGGTCCCCTCCCCCAAAATTTCAGGCCTTGTGCCTATAGTAGAAAGGATTATTATTATTATTAATGTCATGGATTGTTGGCAGAATTATTAGTGTCAGAAAAATACCTTGCAGTCTTGTCTCCTTAAGTTCTGAGTTCACCCCCAGCCAAAGTGAACTTTGTTTTTCATCTCATCAAAATTGGTTAAATAAAGTTATAATTGGTCCTATTCTTCCCCACCCAATTCCAACCAAAATTTCTGGCTTTGTGCTTTGTGTTAGAATTTATTATTCTTGAATTTGAGGTATGTTTTGGTCAGGTATGTCTTGTCTTGTTCTCTCAATATTATGAATATCGAAAGGTGGCAAACTGGCAGAAACATTAGCATGCCAGGCGAAATGCTTAGCAGCATTTTGTCCGCTTTTACATTCTGAGTTCAAATTCTGCTAAAGTTGACTTTGCCTTTCATCCTTTCGGGGTTGATAAACTAAGTACCAGTTGTGTACTGGGGTAGATCTAATTGACTGTCCCCTTCTTACCACACAGCCTTGCCTGTGCCTATAAATGGAAAAAAAAAAAAAAATTAACATCAGTTTCTCTATAGAATATATTTTACAGCAAAAAAAAACAAGTTTGCAATAGACACTAGCATTATTTCATTGAGTATGGTACAAATAATCTTTTCTACTCTAGGCATAAGGCCCAAGATTTTTTTTTTGTGGAGGGCTGTCAATTAGATTGACCCTAGTACATAACTGGTACTTAATTTATATTGACCTCGAAAGGATGAAAGGCAAAGTCGACCTCGGCAGAATTTGAACTCAGAGCATAAAGACAGATGAAATACTGCTAAGCATTTCGCCCTGACATGCTTAGTATAGTACAAATAACAACAAGAGCAACAACAATACTCACACACATGTCAAGTGAAAAAAATAAAAAATGGAGAAATTGATTCAAGCAATGAAGAAGATAATTCCGTCTTTCCTTCCTTGGCTAAGTCTAGCTTGCAAAAGACAGGCCCCAGATGAATTATCTGGTAGTGAAAAGGTCTGTTTGGCAGAGCTACAGGACAAAGGCTGGTACATCCATATTTAAGTCCTTTATTGAACTATAAGGAAAAAAGAAAATAACATTTCTGCATTTCAAAAGCCACACAGGTCTTTCTGATGCCTATGAAAAAGCAATTACAGACAGTTTTGGCCAATGAGTGGAACACTATCTCTTCCAATGACCTTTATGGTACGGTTAACTCTTCTACTTTCATTCTTTATCACTTTCATTTTGTAAGAAAATACTTTCTCTTTTGAACCAGGAAATCAACTCTTTTGAGAAAGTAAATGCTTTCACTTCCATGCAGTTCTGAATATGAAGCACAGAAATTTTTTATTCTCAATAAGTCTAACGTAATATGTTAAATATTTTTGTTAGAGATGATGGTCATTAGATTAAACCTTAAAGTATGGTATTAAAAAATGGTACAAGTCAACTGCATCTGTGTTGATATTAAATGATAATGTTTTTCAAATGAATATATCAATTCAACAATATATATATAAATGGAGTTATGCAATATGAATGCCAGCAGCCTACAGAACCATATATGCTGTATTCAGAACTAAGAATGAAATTATAAAAATAGACCAGGACGGTCCACCTAACTGGAAGCTTACATTTATACTTTTGCGGAGAAGTTTAGCAGTGGTAAACATTGCTGAAACCAAGAATTATATGTGGTCACTGAGGTTTATATAGGTGTACAGAGTGAAGGCACGTGGCTTGGTGGTTAGGGTATTTGGCTTATGAGTATAAGATCGTGAGTTCAATTTCTGGTGGTGTGTTGTGTCCTTGAGCAAGGCACTTTATTTCATGTTGTCCACTCAGCTGGTAAAAATAAGTAGTACCTATATTTCGAAGGGCCAGTCTTGTCACATTTTGTGTGACACTGAATCCATGTGTATTGATAATTTAAATTTTTGTTAGGGTGTTTAGAAAGATGATATTTTATTTATAGATTACAAAAGATAATTTAATTAAAATAATAACATTAGAAGTTATAGATTAAAATTAATGTTTTATTTTTTGATATGGTATTGATAGTATTTTTTCCTTTAGGTTTTTCTGTTATTAGAATATTAATAAGTTCTCGCCAAGAACTATGTTCAGGGTACACATGTTTGTGGAGTGGTCAGCCCCTTGCGCATTAGTTTCATGATCAGGCTATTCCATTGATTGGATTAATTGGAACCCTCATTGCCATAACCAACGGAGTGCCAGTTGTGTCCCTATGAGCTTGTAAATCTGAATTAATTGTGAATGAGAGATTGAGATGGATTGAGTTAACCTGAGTGTAAGAGATATACAGATGGGTAAATCATAGAAACAGAGGTACTTGTAGCTGTAACAGAAATCGTAGAGAGTGAGGAAACTGGGGGGGGGGGGGATATCTTTGATGTGGAGCTTATCTTTCTTTGTTGGCAGGCTGTTCCATTGATCAGCTCTATGAGTATACAAATCCAAAAGATTCCTGAAAAATCCAGAAAAACCATTTGGGAGCTGTGTTTTCCATCATGGGAACAGAGAGAAAAGTTATGAGATTGGCTGTGTAGCCCCATTATAACAATGAATAATATTTCTCCCCACATAAAAACAACAAAGCTTTAAACATAGCATGAGAGTATAAATGAAGTTAAGCTAATATAGGTATTTTTATTTCCAATGGTATTATCATCACACCTAACTTCCTCAAAGCAGATACTGCAATAACCTTCTTACTACCGTATTCATAAATAGCACAGAACCCCTGATATTAAAGTAGCAATAATAGAAATAAAAATGATAACCCTATAAAAACATTCCAATATGATTAAACAATAGTAAAACCAAATCAACAAAAAGCAGATACAGGTGTTAGAAGCTGCATGTAGGGTAGAAAATCCAGATAGTATACATGTAGCAGTAAGACCATTTGAGGATTTTCTGCTTGGAAGAGTTCGAAAGACAGAGAAGAGATCACTTGGGATTGCAATGGCAGCAACAGATCACAGAAGCTGCTTTTTCAGGGCTCCACCAGTCAAAAGTCTGGAAAGGACTAAAGAAATTGCTTCATTCTTGATCCCAGGAACTGACAAATAGAAAGCTGTCCAGGAAAGCAAGGATAAGGAAGCCGAGGCCCCTTTTCTCCTTCAGCAGTAGCATGATTGCAATAATGAGGAACGGAAGGGAAATTAACAGGAGACAGTAAGAACAAAAGGAGGAAAGAGAATGATAAAATGAAGAACTTTACTTTCCTTTATGTGTTCCAGCCCAGAGGCTGTGGCCATGCTGGGCCACCACCATTTTCATTACCTTTTCAATGGCCATTCTTAGGTCGTTAGCTTTTGATGAATGAGGGAGTTTAGTATTGCTGCCTTCATTTGAGTTTCTTGCTGTGATATAGGCTTATCTGGGATCTACCCCCACTGCATGTAGATCTCTCAGGTTTTTCAGCTAGATATTAAACAGGTGTGGTTAGCTGTGAAACCAAAGCTATTGCAGTACTTGGTCCTTACTCAAGATAGGTGGTTGGGTCTTTGGCTTGTGCAATAATACCCTCTTTGGGGGTTGGTATATCTTTCAAAACTAAAGTATTTTTCCTATGCATATCACTGCATATCTCTCTTGTCTTTGCTTCACTGAGTAGAGTTGTAATTCTTTCAACCTCTATCAGTAGCTCTGTTAATCAACCAAAGAGAATTCCACTCCTCTTCTTGAAGAAAGCAACCAAGAAGACCATATTCTCCTTGGAAGTCATAGGTTTTACAGTAGTGAGAACATTCAATGAAAACCTGATGGACTTCTTGAATAACACACAGAAGGAAAATGGAATTGTAAAAGGTGTTGGTTTGTGAAAAGGTAAAGGAAAAGAATGAAGAACATTTGAAGGTTAGATTGACGGTTAACACCATACCAACAGAATTATTGGCTGCTGTACCTGAAGTATGTGGACCCTTTTTTACCTATTCAGGAACCAAAACTCTCAGGGTAATTTGCTATGAGACATTTTGAGTATCCTGGACATGGACATACAAGCTGAAAGAGAGTCGAGTTGTAAGGGGCCTTGTTTAACCAAAGTGAAGACTACTCATGTGTGGATGGGTTTCCCTTTTTGTTTTCATCTTTTATCTTTTACTTGCTTCAGTCATTAAACTGTGACCATACTGGGGCACTGCCTTGAAGAATTTTTAGTCAAATGAATTGACCCCAGTACTTTTTTTTTTGTTAAGCTTGGTACTTATTTTATTGGCCTCTTTTGCTGAATTGCTTAGTTACAAGCACTTAAACATATCAATACTGGTTGTCAAGCAGTGGTGGGGGACAAACACACACACACGCGCGATAATCTTCTTTCAGTTTCCATCTACCACATCCACTCACAAGGCTCACAGGTCAGTCTGAGGCTATAGTAGAAGACACTTGCCCAAGGTACCATGCACTGAGACTGAACTTGGAACCATGTGGTTAGGAAGCAAGCTTTTCAATTGTATTTTTTTAAGTTATATTTGTACTTTACATAATCATCTTAATTATTTCGTGTAATTATTTTATGTAACTTAAATGGATTAAAAATACTTTTATGGAATTAAAAAAAAGAAATTATAATCAAGCACAGGTATGACTGCATGGTCAAGTTGTTCACTTCACAACCAAATGGTTTTCAGGTTCAGTCCCACTGCATGGTACCCTGGGACAGTGTGCATATATGTGTCTCTATGAATGTTTAAACTCTGCATTGCTCTAAAAAAAAAACAAAGATCATTGATCAATAGGCAATGTTTGTTGATATTTCCCTGCCAGCTGACTATCTGGTATCTCCATACTTTCAAAGACAAGTAGAATGGAAACTCCCTTATTTGGAAAAACAGGTAACGGTTAGCAAAAGGAAGGCATCCAGCTGTAAAAACAATATTTCACTAATATGTTTTCATCTAACCCATGCTAGCATGGGAAAACAAACGTAAGATGAAAATAAAAAAAAACAAAAAAAAAACAAAACAAAAAAACACACAACATTCACGTAGCCTTCGTTTTTAGACAGAGTTCTTAATATTCCAAATTATCCTCCAATCAAGTGAGGCAGACCCTTTCACAATGGAGGAGGTCTTATTACGTGCATAAAAAAAATGTACATATAATATTAGATATAAAAACTGACATTTGCAAACTAAAAACGATGATGTTGTTGATAATGATAGCGGTAGTGTTTCAGTTGTTGATAGTGATGATAGTGTTGATGGTGATTGCAATGATGATGATGGCTAGTGATTATAAAATATGTGTTCTGAG
>NC_068987.1:19870030-19871655 GCF_001194135.2 Octopus bimaculoides | reverse complement strand
GGGGGGGGGGGGGGTCAGGTGGAGGTGAATAGTGTTGGATGCAAGGGGGGGGGGAGGGTGCAGGTAGTGGGATGGGCGAAGTGCAGGATTGATTTTTCGAGATATCAAAAGAATAAGCAGACGGTGGTGTGTGTGAATATGGTGGTTGAATATGGTGGTGGTGATATGGGATATCTAATAAAAGATCAGTTCAGAAGGAAATTAAATCATTTATTGATATTGGGATATCAATATGACATGTAGAGGTGGGAGGGAAACTCACACACACACACACACACACACACATGTACACATACACACTTATGTACACACACTCATATGCGTATTCACTTAGGCAGGGACCTATAAACATAAGAATATGTTTGCATGTATAGATAATCAAACATACTGGTATGTTCTCACACACACACACACACACACACACACACACACACACACACACACACACACACACACACACACACACACACACACACACATGTATATATATCTGCATGCACATGTATATGTGTGTGTGTGTGTGTATACACAAATATCCCTATGTGTTTGTATACGTATATATGTGTATTGTGGTATAGATATATATGTATGTATCTGTGTACATTTATGTGTTTGTGCATGTATTTGTGTTTAATGATTGTGTGTACAATTATCCACATAGATATAGCTGTACTTGTGTCACCATATGAATATCCCAATATATATATATATATATAATATATATATCATTGTGTCTGGGGAGAATTGTATATATATATTTAGATGTATGTATAAACTTTTTAATTTTTTTGCATGAGTATTTAAAAATACAGGCACGTTCATACACATCATTCACTTTCTTCTTCTCTCCCTCTCTCACCAAACTCACACACACACACACACACACACACGATGGGCTTCTTACAGTTTCTGTTTATTAAATCTATTAAATCTTTGGTCAGCCTGGGATCAGAAGAAAAGGCACTTAGCTACACTGTAGGATTGAACCTGAAACCAAGTGGTTGTGAAGCAAATGTCTTAAACACACAGCCATGCCTACACACACACACACAAACACACGCAAACATATGCATGCATGCACACACCTGCAGGCATATGCACACACACATGTGCACACATGCACACATATGCACACACACACACATGTGCAAGAGTCTGATGAAGGCAAAAAGCAAGCTGAAACTTCGAAGTTACTTTCAGCCTTGCTTTTTGTAAAATTCTTTGAATAGGCACAGATACAGCTGTGTGGTATGGCGGCGAGCTGGCAGAAATGTTAGCATGCCGGGCGAAATGCTTAGCGGTATTTCATCTGTCTTTATATTCCGAGTTCAAATTCCGCTGAGGTCGACTTTGCCTTTCATCTTTTCGGGGTCAATAAATTAAGTACCAGTTGCGTACTGTAGTCGATGTCATCGATTTAATCCTTTTGTCTGTCCTTGTTTGTCCCCTCTATGTTTAGCCCCTTGTGGGCAATAAAGAAATAAGAAGTTTCTTCTCAGTCACATGGTTCTGGGTTCAGTCCCTCTGCATGGCACCTTGGGCAAGTATCTTCTACTATAACCTCAGACTGACCAAAGCCTTATGAGTAGATTTGGTAAATGGAAAGAAGACTATTGTATATATAT
>NC_068987.1:19868845-19869934 GCF_001194135.2 Octopus bimaculoides | reverse complement strand
TCCATGCTGGCATGGGTTAAAAAGTTTGACTGGAACTGGTATGCTGCACCAGGTTCCAGTCTGATTTGGCACGGTTTCTATGGCTGGATGCCCTTCTTAATACCAATGTGTGTGTGTGTTTGTCCCCCACCATTGCTTGACAACCAGTGTCGATGTGTTTATGCCCATGTAACTGAGCGGTTCAGCAAAAGAAACCTATAGAGTAAGGCTTAAAAAAACAAAAATTCTGAGGTCGATTCGTTTGATTAAAAAATTCCACAAGGTGGTGCCCCAGCATGGCCACAGTCTAATGATTGAAACAAGTAGAAGAATAAAAGAATGTTATTTTACTAAAAAGTATAGATCAATCTTTCAGTTTAATGCTAAATTATTCTTTATATATAACTTGACATAAAACAAACATTAATGTGTGTGTGTGTATGTGTATGTTGTGTGTGTGTGTGTATGGGTGCATCTGCGCTGGTGTTTAACCACAAGTCAGCCTTGATAGGTCATAACTGTGCTCTGCCAGTGTCAATGTTGCCCTGGAGCTAAAGAATAGACGTGCACACATGCAAACACACACGAAAGAACGATTATAAATTATATGCAAATATACGCCACAGCATACACATAGACATATGTATACAACTTCATACAGCTAACCAAACACATACCTAAACATACTCATGTTCACAGATATATGTGTGTGTGTGTATATATATATATATATATATATATATATATATATATACATATATATACAAATATATATATATATTAATAGTTATCGCCAAGCCAACATGGCAGTCCCAAAATTAGGACGAAAGCTGCCGTGAATTAGCTCCAAGAAGCCATCGCCTCTAGCTAGCTATGTGACACACGAAACCTGTGTCCTTTATAACCTTCGAACAGGGGAGGTCAGCAGTGTCTTAAACACACAGAAATATTAATAACTCTATTTCTGAAAACCAGTGGATAGATTCCACTGAAATTAGATAAATAACCTTCGAGCAGATAGTCAGCAGCGCCGCCTGGCTAAGGCTTGGCTGCTCTGCATTGACAAGGGGCAACACCCTGAAACTAGTCTAGTCTGCAGATGCCAAACCA
>NC_068987.1:19866334-19868205 GCF_001194135.2 Octopus bimaculoides | reverse complement strand
GTGAGTGGATTTGGTAGACGGAAACTGAAAGAAGCCCGTTGTATATATGTATATATATATATGTATGTGTGTGTATATGTTTGTGTGTCTGTGTTTGTCCCCCCAACATCGCTTGATAACCGATGGTAGTGTGTTTACGTCCCCGTAACTTAGCGGTTCGGCAAAAGAGACCAATAGAATAAGTACTAGGCTTACAAAGAATAAGTCCTGGGGTCGATTTGCTCGACTAAAGGCGGTGCTCCAGCATGGCCGCAGTCAAATGACTGAAACAAGTAAAAGGGTAAAAGAATAAAGAGAGTATATATATAGACATGTACACACACACACACACACATTATATAAAAAAAGATCTTTTGAACACTTATCAAGAACAGAAAAAAAAACACTGGCTCTCCCACGGTCACCTGGAATGTTTTAGATCCAATGTTTGCGCTGCGTGGGAGAGCTTCAATTTTCCTGGTCTCGCATTGTACTTGTAAATCATCATCATCAGCAGCAGCATCATCATCAACATCATCATCATCATCATCATCATCATCTTTAATTGTCTATCTTCCATGCTGGCATCAATTATAATTGATAATCAAATTCTTCACTGTTAATGCTAATGCATAAATTATGTATGTTTGTGTGTGTGTGTGTTGAACAGAGTCAAGATGATTTCCATATTTATTCTTTAATCTGTTCGAGCAGATCTGAACCAAAAATATACTAATCGCTGTTGTGTTCCATCACAGGAGATCAACTTGTCCTTTACAATGAATGTTCATAGCACAGTTCGTTAGCACAAGGGATTTTGGGACAGCCAGATATACATGTATATATATGTATGTATTGCATGTATGCATGCATGCATGCACGCAGCTGTGTCGGGAGAAGTGTGCTTATCAGCAACGCGGTTTTAGATTCAGTCCCACTGTGTGGCACCTAAGGCAAGAATTACCTTTATGATATTACATTAAATATCAAATGATTTATAGTATATACCCTTTACTCTTTACTTGTTTCAGTCTTTTGACTGTGGCCATGCTGGAGCACTGCCTTTAGTCGAGCAAATCGACCCCAGGACTTATTCTTTGGAAGCCTAGTACTTATTCTATTGGTCTCTTTTGCCGAACTGCTAAGTTACGGGGACATGAACACACCAGCATCGGTTGGTAAGCGATGTTGGGGGGGACAAACACACACACATATATATATATATATATATACATATATACGACGGGCTTCTTTCAGTTTCCGCCTACCAAATCCACTCACAAGGCTTTAGTCAGCCCGAGGCTATAGTAGAAGACACTTGCCCAAGATGCCACGCAGTAGGACTGAACCCGGAACCATGTGGTTGGTAAGCAAGCTACTTACCACACAGCCACTCCTACGCCTATATATAAATTAGTAAAATATAAAATATTTATTTATACATAAAAATTGGGGTGGAGGCACTGAGGCTATTATGTGGCCATGAGCGGGGCAGTGGCCCAAGAAGTTTGAGAACTTCTGCCCTAGATGAACTAAAGCATTGTGAGTGGCTTTGGTTGGCAGAAACTGAAAGAAGCCCATTGAATATGTATCTTCATCATCATCATCATATATGTGTGTGTATGTGTGTGTGTGTGTGTGTGTGTGTGTGTTCTCTTCCTGTTTGTCCCCACACCATCACTTGACAACCGCTGTTGGTTTGTTTATGTCTCCATGAGCTTAGTAGTTAGGGGACTATTGGAATATGTACCAGACTTTAAAAAATATATTTACTGGGGACAATTCATCCAACTAAAAGTTCTTCAAGGCAGTGCCGCAGCCTGGCTACAGTCTAATGACAGGAACAAAGTAGAAGATAAAAGATATACATACATATATATATATATATATAT
>NC_068987.1:19864982-19865972 GCF_001194135.2 Octopus bimaculoides | reverse complement strand
TATTCTAAATCCCATCTTTATCATCTTCATCTAATACAATTTGAGATAATCCACCTCATGTTTTCTTTTTTTTATCATTTAGTATTTAATTAATCCCAAGCTTACCCACCCTTTCTCCTCTCATACACTTGTCCACACCACCCATCCTCCGATAACAACAGTCCCCCAACCACCACCATTACCATCAGTACTGATCTCTGTCTGTCTCTCTCACTCCCTTCCCTCCCTCTCTCTCTCTCTCTCTCTCTCTCTTTATATATATATATATATATATATATGGGTGTGTGTGTGTGTGTGTGTATGTGTGTGTTTGTATTTGGTTTGCAAGATTCTTTATGTGAATTTGTTATGTCTGGGGGAGAGACATGCTGTTTTAATGCCCTATTAACTAGAAAAGCACTCAGCGAGCACAGACCTCCGCCAAGCAGCTCATTTTAAGATAGATACGCAAGTAAAATTACTAACAGAGAAACGAAAATAAACTTTGGAAACAGCAACACCACCATAGGTTACGTGGAAACGATGAACGTGTTTTCAAGGGAGATAATCAAAGAACATAACATTGTAATACTTCATGTAAAGTAAATATAACAAATGAAAAATCCTTCAAGAATCCATAAAAATTTACGGATCACTACCAAAATTTCATCATCTGTTCCTTGTATCATTACCAACTTTTTCTGCAAGTTTCATCAAATACCGTTTGATGGTTAGGGCATCAAACAGTATTTAGTGGTTAGGGCATTGCACTTAACAATTACTAGATTGAGAGTATGATTCCTACACCAGACAGAGCATCATGTTCTTGAGCAACCGATGCTGGTGTGTTTACGTCCCTGTCACCTAGCGGTTCGGCAAGACAGACCGATAGAATAAGTACTAGGCTTACAAAGAATAAGTCCTGGGGTTGATTTGTTCGACTAAAGGCAGTGCTTCAGCATGGCCGCAGTCAAATGACTGAAACCAATAAAAGAATAAAAGAATATATAT
>NC_068987.1:19863797-19864756 GCF_001194135.2 Octopus bimaculoides | reverse complement strand
ATAGAACGTAGAAGCCACGTATGTAATGAACACGGAGTTTGGATTGATGGATCAACGATAATAATAGAGACTACTGTTATTGTTTTTATTATTATTGTTGTTGTTGTTAAAAGGTTTGGCCTGCCGACAATGGCTAAGGACGTTGCTATGGATACATATAAAATTATGTGAGGTAGAATGAATGTGTGTGTCGAGAGAGGGAGGGAGGGAAGAAGGGGGAATAATAAAGAGAAACAAAAAAAAAATGATCATATGATTAATTAGATCAGAATTAACAATGACAACAATAATGACCGAAGCAACAACAACAATGGACAGTCACTAACAAGAGTTACATGGACATCAGTGGGAATAGCAGCAGCCATGCTGAGTGCATCAGACATCCCATCATGGCCATCACCACCGCCACCATTATTGCCGACACCAGTAGCAATAGCAACAATAACAAAAAGGGAGCCTGTGTGTGATTGTGCAAGCTGCTAGAAATAGCCACCAAATCTCTCTCAAAATCACACACGGTGGACAGTTTTGAATATGGAAAGGACACGTTAGATAAAAAGAACAGGGTGAGGGTGGTTAGGGCTGTAATCCCTTTTAACCACTTAGTTCTGATCATTTGGGGTTGACCTGGGGTTAAACAACAGCTTCAAATATTGGAATCATAAGCAGCAACAACAACCACTACTATTACTACCTCTGCTGCTGCTGCTGCTGCTGCTGCTACCATCAACTTTACTACTATCATCATCACCACCATCACTACTATTACTACAACCACCGTCACCACTACTACCACAACCACCGTCACCACTACTACCACAAGGATAATATGCGCCACCACAGCTACACAACAACTACTACCACTACTACTGCCACCACCACTACTACTGCCACCACCACTACTACTGCCACCACCACTACTACTGCCACCACCACTACTACTGCCACCACCACTACTG
>NC_068987.1:19862239-19863482 GCF_001194135.2 Octopus bimaculoides | reverse complement strand
CGCCACCACAGCTACACAACAACTACTACCACTACTACTGCCACCACCACTACTACTGCCACCACCACTACTACTGCCACCACCACTACTACTGCCACCACCACTACTGCTGCTGCTGCTACTACTACTACAATCATCACCACTTCTGGCAATCTGTCGGTTATGACAATGAATGTTCCAGCTGATCCAATCAAGAGAACAGACTGCTTGTGAAATTAACATGTAAGTGGCTGAGTACTCCACAGACATGTGTAACTCTTAACCTAGTTCCCAGGGAGATTCAGCACGACACAGCTTGTGACAAGGCTGGCCCTTTGGATTACAGATACTACGCATTTTTGCCAGTTAAGTGGACTGGAGCAGCATGAAGTAAAGTATCTTGCTCAAGGACACAACACACCACTTGGAATCGAACCCACAACCTTATGATTGTTAGCCAAACACCCTAACCACTAAACCATGTACCTTCACATCACCACCTCTACTACAGTGATGACCACCGCTACTACTACTACTACAACATTTGTAACAACTATTCAAATTATAATGGCCACAACACTAATTCAATAAACATTTGTTTCAAGATTTGACACAAGGCCAGCAACATTGATCCCAGTATTCAAGTGGTACTTATTTTATCAACCTCAGCAGCATTTGAGCTTAGAATGTAAAGACCAGTCCTGGCCAACTTGAATTACTTTATGGGTCACTCTAATCACAGAAATTTCTTTGAGGGCTGCTTGTATTCTGACGGAATTGAAAGCATTTTGCTTTCTCATGCTATTATTACAATAATGAATAAATGATTGCTGATTCAGCATGAAATATTGTTTTCTATTCTAGGCACAAGGCCCAAAATTTTTGGGGAGAAGGCCAGTCAATAAGTTCGACTCCAGTACACAACCGGTACTTAATTTATTGACCCCGAAAAGATGAAAGGCAAAGTCAACCTTGGCGGAGTTTGAACTCAGAATACAAATATACACAAAATGCCGCTAAGAATTTTGCCTGGTGTGCTAGCGTTTCTTATTTCTTTATTCCCCACAAGGGGCTAAACATAGAGGAGACAAACAAGGACAGACAAATAAGTACCAGTGCATAACTGGTACTTAATTTATCGACCCCGAAAGGATGAAAGGCAAAGTCAACCTCGGCGGAATTTGAACTCAGAATGTAACAGCAGACGAAATACCGCTAAGCATTTGTGTGTATATATATATATATATATATGTATATATATACA
>NC_068987.1:19861263-19862229 GCF_001194135.2 Octopus bimaculoides | reverse complement strand
GCTAAGCATTTGTGTGTATATATATACATATATATATGTATATATATACATATATATATATATATATATATACACACCACCAAGCATGTGTGTATATATATGTACCGCTAAGCATGTGTGTGTATATATATATATATACACACACATAAATATATATATATATATATAAATACACATATATATACTCTAATAATACTCTTGTGTTTTTCTCTGTCACAACATATGAATGGGAAAGCAAGAGGAGATAGATGAGTAAGGAAGGAAGGGGGGATGGCAAACTAGTAGTGAGAGCATTTCAACTCTGTGAGTATATGTGTGTGTATATAAAAGGGAAGTATGTGAATGTCTGTGTGTGTGTGTGTGTGTGTGTGTGTGTGTGTGTGTGCAATAGAAGTGGGATGGTGAACAGTCAACGCTGGAAAGAAAAATCAAACAGCGTTTCAACTCTGTGAGTGTGTGTGTGTACATGTACAAGGGAAGTATGTGAATGTTTGTACGTGTGAACCAGCGTTCTTTCAGTAACAAACGATGATCGATGTCACATCTCAAAAGACAACAACTAGATAACATTGACAAGTGTATTAATTTGATTTACCATCCATATTTATATATAAAATACAACAATTAACCGTCATCTTTGATGGCACAGGGCCATCTAGTATATATATTTATCATAAGGGCACACAAAGCGCCTACCTGCTAGAAAGAGGAGTTAAAACTCTCAGTTAAACCACCAATAACAATGAAAAATTCAACAGAAAATCAACAGTAGTCAGGTGAATTGGTTAAAGAATTTTAACATACCAAGACAGCTCAATACTATATATTTTGGTATTTGGATACACTTGTATCATGATTTTGAGTTCTGGTGAAAAGCCTTAACTTTCATCTGCAAGTTTTACCACGTGAAAAAATTTCTGAATTGTTTTGCACCAAAATCAAAATATATATATATATATATATATA
>NC_068987.1:19852945-19861145 GCF_001194135.2 Octopus bimaculoides | reverse complement strand
TGATGGCACCTGTGCCCAGCGCCGCCTTCTTGGCATTTGTGCCGGTGGCACGTGTAAAGACATTTGAGTGAGATCGTTGCCAGTGCCGCTGGACTGGCTCCTGTGCAGGTGGCACATAAAATACACCATTTTGAGCGTGGCCGTTGCCAGTACCGCCTGACTGGCCTTCGTGCCGGTGGCATGTAAAAGCACACACTACACTCTCTGAGGGGTTGGCGTTAGGAAGGGCATCCAGCTGTAGAAACTCTGCCAAATCAGATTGGAGCCTGGTGTAGCCATCTGGTTCACCAGTCCTCAGTCAAATCGTCCAACCCATGCTAGCATAGAAAGCGGACGTTAAACGATGATGATGATGTACTTGCAATTTCTCTCTACCAAGTCCACTCATAAGATTTTGACAAGCCCAAGGCTATAGTAGAAGACACTTGCCCAAGGTATCATGCAGTGGGACTGAACCTGGAACCATATGGTTGGGAAGCAAGCTTCCTACCACATAGCCACGCCAGCATCTAAATTATTCAAACAAAAAGTGTCCTTCAACAGAGATATGGTCACAAAAGGATTAAATTAATAAAAATAAACACTTTTATCTTTCTCTTTACTTGTTTCAGTCAGTAGACTGCGGCCATGCTGGGACAACACCTTTTCATAAAAAAAAAAGCAAAAAACCCAGCAGTTTTCTATCATAAGACTAACAGCAGTTTCAGGCGACAGAATAGCTATCAAGAGAAAAATGGTTGATTGACCAACTTTATTTATTATATCAACCAGCAGACAATTGTTGGACTGCCTGAGAAACATCCTTGTTTGTCACATTTAGAAGCCAATGTTGCTGAGTTGACAAATTGGGTGTCCACATTCAGCTGGCTACCAGGTTAAGTTCTGTCACCATGGAAACATAGAAACAACCATAATACAAATACATTCAAATACATTCTCTGTTGTCCAGAGACGGTTGCCTTGTCAATAAATGTAAAAGGATGATGGAAATTGCATATACACACACAACATGTATATATATATGTATATATATATATATATATATATATATATATATATATATATATATATATGTATGTATAAACACTGTAATAAATACACAAATGAGTTTTATATTTCCCAGACTGAGAACAGCAATTTCTATAATTTATGTATATATATTGTCAGATCAACCATCATTGTGTGATTACGTGCACACACACACACACACACACACACACACACCTGCACACACACACACGCATGCACAAGCTCACACTCGCACACACATATACATGCGTACATAAATGTGTATATGTTTGTATATGTATGTATATATATATATAATATGGACAGGAGATATAAAACGATGATAGTGATATATGTGTATGTATGTATGTATGTATATATGTGTGTATG
Source organism: Octopus bimaculoides (assembly GCF_001194135.2). Lineage (NCBI taxonomy): Eukaryota > Metazoa > Mollusca > Cephalopoda > Octopoda > Octopodidae > Octopus > Octopus bimaculoides. The sequence goes on along the minus strand of NC_068987.1, from coordinate 19,859,747 downwards.
TATGCATGCATAACTAAATGTATATGGTCTCTTTATTATCTATCCATTTCCAATTTCCTTTAACAAGCTAATTGTTCGTCATTAAATGACAGTTGACACAGTTCTCTGTGGCAGACAGGACAATAATTAGACAGAATATATATATGTATGTGTATCGTATTTATCAAGAAGTTTGACCAGCAGTTATGAGATCTGGAGGTCAGCCCTTCTCTACAACATTGTGGGCAAGTGTCCTCTAACAGAGCAACGCAGGTTCATCCAAGCCTTATGCATATACTTCTGCATTGGCTCAAAGCCCTGTGTGTATTTTTCACATCAACCCTTATGTGTGTATGTGTGTATTTCTGCATTAAATCAAGCCTTGAATCTCTATTTCTACATCAGCTCAAGCATTGTGTGTGTATTTCCGAGTCAACCTGATCAGTGTATGAAATTCTGCATAAACCAAAGCTTCTACATTGATCCATACTGTTTGGGCACACTTACTTTGAAAAACAATTTTAGAATGACTTTTTTCTGTCAAAACCCTAAAAATAACTGACCAACAACAAAAGAAAAAAACAACCAAATCAAAAAATAAATCCAAATACTAAGCAAACTAAGATGAACCATCCCACTTCCATTACGCGTGCACACACACACACACACACACACACACATTCACATACTCCCTTTTACATACACACACATATATTCACACAGAGTTGAAACACTGTTTGATTTATTTATTCAGCGTACAATTTTTATGATCCCACTACCAAGTATGACATCACTCCTTCCTTTCTTATTCATCTATCACCCCTTCCTTTCCCATTCATAAACACAAGAGTATTGTTATAGAAGATTATATATATATTAGAAATAATACATTTCTAAATCTCTCAGAGAGACTTACGCAGTCGTGATGCGATAAAGTAGTTGTATACTGCCAACTTAACGTGACAGTCCCAATAAGGGAATATACTACTGCTGTTTAGCCCTAGGAAGCCAGACCGCTTCCTATTAGGCCTTGACACATTTCCTGTGCCCTTATCCTTACGAGGGGGAGACAAACTCCTCCACCCAGCCTATGTATTTCACTGAAATAGTATATCCTTACGAGAGTGAAACAGACTTCTTCATCTAGCCAGTCATGCTACTTCAGGCTGATGATGAGCAAAGACTCAGAAACATGTCCCCGAATGCAGGCTAGGCTGGGTGGAGGAGTTTGTCTCCCCTTTGTAAGGATAAGGGCACAGGAAATGTGTCAAGGCCTAATAGGAAACGGTCTGGCCTCCTAGGGCTAAACAGCAGTAGTATATTCCCTTATTGGGACTGTCATGTTAAGTTGGCAGTATACAACTATTATATATATATATATATGAAAAAAATATTGTGATTGTCATGGTTGGAAAACCTTTGATTATACATCTGCTTGATCAGAGTTGACTGACAGGGGTAATGAAATAACAACAGCAACAACATCAACAACAACAATGGCCACTGAGAAGGAGGGAGAGCAAGAGAAAGCAAGATTGATTCATTCAAATGTCCTTTTCTTTTTCTTTGCATAGAAATCCATTTTCTATCCATTGATTATCAATGTGATGTTTATCATTAAAGTTATTATTATTATTATTATTATTGATTAACTTGTCGGATTAGAAACTTCCTACGTTAGAAGTTAGTTGTCCAGCTACAAGATTCCGTGAGGTTTCCTGGTTTCTGTTTGAGCCATACAGCTCTCTCTCTCCTCCTCCCCTATCTATCTACCCTCCATTGATAGTTAGCTAGATATATTGATATATATATATATATACATAAACACGCTAATGTTGAATAGTGAGAATGAGTGCTCAACACTGCATTAGTGGATAAATATTCTTTATTTGTGCGTTAATAAGGCTACCATTGGTTTCATGCCAAGAGAAGATTTCTCAGCAGTTATCAAGCTTGCTACATGAAGATGAATACCAACGTCCCATGTAGCAGGCTTGATAATTGCTGCGAAATCTTCTCTTGGCATGAAACCAACAGCGGCTTGAGGTTGTTGCCAGCGCTGCTGGACTGACTCCTGTGCTGGTGGCACGTAAAAACACCATTTGAGCGTGGCCGTTGCCAGTACCTCCTGACTTGCCTTCATGCCGGTGGCACGTAAAAGCACCCACTACACTCTCGGAGTGGTTGGCGTTAGAAAGGGCATCCAGCTGTAGAAACTCTACCAAATCAAATTGGAGTCTGGTGTAGCCATCTGGTTCGCCAGTCCTCAGTCAAATCGTCCAACCCATACTAGCATGGAAAACGGACGTTAAACGATGATGATGATGATGTAACTTAGTGGTTTAGCCAAAGTAGATGATAGAATAAATATTAGCCTTAAAAAATAAGTACTGGAACTAATAATTTGTTTGACTAAATCCTTCAGGGTGGTACCCCAGCATGGGGTACCACCTTGAATAACTGAAAGACCTAAAAGAAACACATACATGCACACACATGCACATAAACACACACACACAAACAGTAGTATCAAAGAGTAAAAACCCATGCTCAGCATCATATAATCTCATATCTATCTAAAATAGGAGCAGATACCAGCATCCTGAAATAGAATACTTGGACAATTGCAAAATGTTTAAGCATGAAACCAATGGTAGCACTGTTAATTCACAAATAACATATGTGAGTGTGTGGAGAGAGAGAGATGATATGCATGAGTTGAACACCTTAACTATTAGTCCATGCATCTTCACAACTTGAGATGCAAAGCACCGGCCATCTGATCATGAATACTGCTTTTTATGTCTACAGCATGATGTTGAATGTATGCTGTCTCCATCATCTGCAAAGCTCTCATTCAGATGTTCTCACACACACTGTTTATTGCAATCTTATGCCATAAGAAAATTGGAGACAGTGATATCGGTGAACATTTGTGTGTGTGAGGAACCCAAACTCCATCGCACATACATGTGCATATATAAACACACACACAATTACACACGTTCTCACCTACTGTTGTAATCTAATACCAGAAGATAAATTCAGACATTTTGGGTGAGTGTATGTCTGTGTGTGAGCATGTATTTGGATGTGTGTGTGTGTAAATGATGTGTGTATGTGTGTGTCTTGACCTGCACATGTATATGTACATGCACACATACATTCAGAAATGCACATACACTGAATAAACAAACAAGCAAAAATGAATAAATAAAATGCATACATACATAATACTAAAGAACCAAGCACATCTTTATCGGTTAATAAACATTGATTTATGCTGGGCATTGGTAATAATAATAATAATAATAATAATAATAATAACAAGAATCATCATCATCATCATCATTATTTTCGGAGCGGATTTTTTTCTTTTTCTTTTGTGTTTTAAATTTTGACATTTTTCTTGTGGTTTGCATTTGATTTTTTTTTTTTTTCCCCAAAATTTTACTGTTTTGTTATGATCATTTATTTTGTATTTTGTATTTTTATTGAAACTGCTCAGTTCTCCGTCTCGGCTTCTTCTGTGTGTCCATGGCAACAGCGCCATCCCTCATGCTTACATCTGCTGCAGCCAAATTGGTTTGGTGCAAGCTATTATTGCATTAACAAACTTTCTAAATGCTTCATTGCTATGCATGTGGTATAAACGGTATGGCAAAAACTGTCCCACTCTTGCATATATATATATATATGTATATATATATGTATATATATATGTACATATATATGTATGGGAGAATTTAAAAAAAAAACAACAACAGATGGTTGCAGGTGTGGTTGTGTGGTAAGTAGCTTGCTTACCAAATACATGGTTCTGGGTTCTGTCCCACTGTGTGGCACCTTGGGCAAGTGTCTTCTAATATAGCTTCAGGCTGACCGAAGCCTTGTTAATGGATTTGGCAGGCAGAAACTGAAAGAAGCCTGTCATATTTATGTGTGTGTGTGTGTGTGTGCGTTACCATGTCTGTGTTTGTCCTGCCAACATCGCTTAACAACCGATTCTGGTGTGTTTACATCCCTGCAACTTAGCAGTTTGGCAAAAGAAGCTGATAGAATAAATACTAGGCTTACAAAGAATAAGTCCTAGGGGAGTGATTTGCTTGACTAAAGATGGTGCTCCAGCATGGCCACAGTCAAGCGTTAGAGAAAAAAATGAAGCGTGGTTTCATCTGCATAAGAGTGTCATTTGACATGGCAATAAGTAAGTCGTTGATGAATAGAAGGAAAAGAGTGAGGAACAAAACTAAATTGTGGGACACACTGGTAATGATGGAATAAGGGAGACAGAAAGAGAGCACCATTGATGCATGTGGCTACATTGTGTTCTGATGGGAAGCTACCAATCCAGAAAAATATGAATGTATCAAATTCGCTGACGTGGCCGATGACAGCACCGCCTGATTGGCACCCGTGCACGTAGAATGTTAAAAACACCATCCAAGCATGATCGTTGCCAGGGCCACTGACTGGCTCCTGTGCCGGTGGCACATATAAAACACCATTCAAGCGTGATCATTACCAGCATCGTCTTACTGGCACTTGTGCCGGTGGCACGTGGAAAACAACATTCGAGCGAGGTCGTTGCCAGGGCCGTTGGACTGGCTCCTGTGCAGGTGGCACATAAAAAACACCATTTGAGCGTGGCCATCGGCACACAGTAACATGCCATATGTCATAGTAAAAAAAACAGAGTATTCTCTGATATACCAGAATATAGGAAAATAAAAGTTAAAGATGAGATGGTCATGGGTGGAATATCTTTGATCATGTGTCTACAGGATCACGGCTAAACAGCAACAGAAGCAAGACAAATGTAAGCAGACTCACATAGGTACATATATACACACATAAATACACACACACATACAAACACACACAGATGCAAATGAAGGCTCAGCATATGAGAGGACTCAGTATACTGTGTATTCATGCTCACTATACTTAAAGCACACAGATCCAGCATTTAACACCCATCTACATGAATACAGATACCAAAACCAAAGCAAAAACAAAAATAACATCAATGATTCAACACACACACACACACATATATATATACACACAGACACACACTCTCAGACATATAAGCATATACGTATGCAGACATGTAGGTACATACACAAGCACACATTTAATAATATAATCAAAATTCAGATCGAACATTCAACACATGCACACACACACACACACACACACACACACACACACACACATTCAAATACGCACACAAACACACACAGAGGCATGTGCATAGACATTCATGCATGCATACACACATATATACACACTACACACAATTTTGACTTTTTAGAAGGCAAATGTGTTAATGACAATGAAAAGCATAGGACAAGCAGCGGACAGTAGACGGAGAGTGATGTGGGGAGAGACAAAAAAAGAAGCAATGAGAGAAAAAGAGAGATGAAAAGGAAACAGAAATTTAGAGATTGAGAGACAAAGAGAGGGAATGAGAGAGAGAGAGAGAGAGAGAGAGTTAGAGAGAGAGAGAGATGAGTAGAAAGATGAGTGGAAATACACTAAAAGATAGAAAGACAATGGGAGAGAGAGAGAGAGAGAGAGAGCTGAAGACATAGATAGATAGATAGATACATACATACATACATACATACATACATACATACATATATACATATATACATGCTCAGAGAGAGATGGATTGAAACAGATGTTGAGAGATAGAGAGACAGAGAAAGACACAGGGAAAGAGATAAAGACAAAGTGAGATTGATAAAGATAGGGAAAGCAAAAAAAAAGGAGACACCGTTATCATCATCATCATCATCATCATCATTTTAATGTCCACTTTTCCATGCATGCATGGGTTAGACTCTAATAGACATAAAGGTAGGAGGAGGGGAAAGAGCTGGTGAAAGAAGAAAAAAAAAAGAAGAGAGAGAGATACATAGATATGAAGAATATGGTTGCTATGGCACTGAGACATTATCAGCAGCAGCAGTAGTAACAATGACAACAACAATAACAATAACAATAACAAAAATACTAACAACAATTCCAACAATGGAATTTGTCTTCGGCATTATTTATTCATGCAGATCGCTTTGGAATTGGTAAATAGGTGAAATGTTCGCTATTTGCTGGACTGGTCCAGGATGGAGAGTCAATTAAGTGTCTGGAAGTCAAATGATGCTGTCCACCTTGTCAAACCATATGTTCTTTACAGAATTGCTCAGATCATGTTTATGTAGTTCACACACACACGTCTTTCATCTTTTACTTGTTTCAGTCGTGTGACTGTGACCATGCTGGAGCACTGCCTTGCAGAAATTTTAGTTGAAGGAATTGACCCCAGGACTTAGGTTTTTTTTTTTTTTTTTTTTTTTTTTTTTTTTTTTTTTTTTTTTTTTTTTTTTTTTTTAAAGCCTGGTACATATTCTATCGTTTACTTTCACCACAACTTTCTCTCACTCTTTCCTCCTGCATCTAGCAGCTCACCTGCGATGGACTGGCGTCCCATCCAGGTGGGGTACCTATCCACCAATGAAACCGGGAAAGCAGCCCTTATGAGCCAGGCATGGCTCAAGAAGAAACAAACGACAAATTCACTGACACTGGTTGTCAAGCAGTGGGGGACAAACACACACACACACACACACACACACATACATATATATATATATATATATATATGTATGTGTGTGTGTGTGTGTGTGTGTGTGTGTGTGTCCTGGGGTCACTTTGTTCGACTAAAGGCGGTGCTCCAGCATGACCGCAATCAAGTGACTGAAACTAATAAAAGAATAAAAGGACATATATTAGTTTCAGTCACTTGATTGCGGTC
>NC_068987.1:19848340-19850840 GCF_001194135.2 Octopus bimaculoides | reverse complement strand
GCCCTGTCCAAGGAGTAAGTATATAAACATCACAGAAGCTGGGAAACTGACCCTTAATAAGTCAATATGTCTTGAGAAGTATGCTTTATCCATATATGTCATACTAGGGGTGTTGAAAAGTTCCTGGCTTTGGGTAAAAGAAAATATAGGAGGATCAGTTAATTATGATTTTACTCAACACATTCCCCTCTCAGATTCACACACTTATTGCAGCAATCCTTCAGTTTTCTAAGCCCTGTAAAAGCACTTGGAAGGTTGGGCCCTCAACCAGGCTTTTCACAATATCCTTACGGAGACCAGGAAAATATGTTCTATGGGATACACATGACAGGTAAAGGGTTAAGATAGTAAGATGTGATTTCAGAGAGATGTGGCACTCCCTTGTTGACTTGTCTAATGCTTCCTTGTCAGAGTATGTTATAAAGGATAAACTGGTGACCTATCTCAGGAGAGAGTTATCTCTTGTTTGCTTAAAACACTATGAAAATAGACACAGGCAGTGGTGTTTAAAAGTCTCTCAGGACATGCAGAAGCAATGTGTTGGATATCATAAAAGTGCATCTGAATATCATTTTACAAAATAACTGACTCTGAATAACAACTGGCTAGTAACGCTGGAAGATTGAGATGATTTGTTCAATCTATTAATATTTAGACCATCATTGCTACATTCATCACCTCCACTGCCGCCGCCGCCACCACCACCATCATCACCACCACCACCATCATCACCACCACCACCACCACCACTATCAACATAATTATGATCATTGCTACCAACACCACCACCACCACAAACACCTTCATCATCATGATCACTGCCACCAGTACCACCTCCACTACTACTACTACTACTACTACTACTACTACTACTACTACTACTACTACTACCACCACCACCACCACCATCATCATTCTATGATAATTTCCATGCTGGCATAAGTTGGCCAGGTCATTGCAGACCAAGTCAATGCTTATTGAGAGCAGTTGCTTACAATATTTAAAATATTACAAATTTAATTATGTTGTTGTTGCTTAGACCCAGGTCAACCTTGATGTATAAGGGAGAATCAAATATTATATACACTCTTGTATTTTCAATGTATTTACACAAAAGCAGGGGATGAACATGTACATCATTTTTCAATATAGTCTCCTTCCTTTTTGATGCACTTGGTCCAGCGGTCCACAAGCTTGTGTATTCCCTCCAAGGAGAAAGTTTCCAGTTGGTCATGCAACCATTTATGCACCGCTTCCTTCACATTTTCATCTGTAGGAAATCAACGACCTTGTAAACCATCTTTGAGTGGTCCAAAGATATAATAGTCGCTATGCACCACCTGCCTTACTCGCTAGATGTTAACCTCGGTCCTACTTGTTGAAGGCCTCCCACTCCTGGAATCATCTTCCACCTCTTCATGTCCCTCTTTGAACCTCTTGCGCCACTCAAAATACATGTGCTCAACATAGTGTTATCTCCTCACACTTGCTGAAGCATTTCAAGTGTTTGTGACTGAGTTTTCCCTAACCAAACCAAAGATTTCAGACTTATTCATTGCTCAGTGTTCAGCGTTTGTTCCTTGGTGCTCATAGCTCAACAAACTGAAAACGAGATGTTAATAAAAGCACGTGGAAAGATATGCAAAGGTTGCAGAAAGCTAAGATCACAGTTATATACTCCCAAGATACCATGTTAAATGGTAACACAATCTGCTTATCCCTCTTTCATCCATAGCTCACCCAGTCCTGTTACTTTTCAGACAGACCTCATATGTCCTTCCCCTTTTAAGATGGTAGCATATGATTTGGATGAGATTTGGTTGCTATTTCTTGTGGGCAGACTAATTATGTAACAATATTCTTGATGACTTGTAACATTTAATATTTCATAATTAATGAGTAGATGTAAATATTTACATTATTTTTTTTTTCATCTCTACCGATGAAGCTAATGATGCAGTAAATTAAATTCTTAGTATAGTTGTACATTTATAAACAGAGCAGAAAATAGTTTGAAATAGATAGAAGGAGTATATTACTAACCCATTATATAAATATGCGCCCTTGATCGATGTGAAAAACATTTATATTGCAGTAAACAGCATTGCCTTTAAAAGATTGATTAGCCAGTGCTGACCTAAAAGTAGTTTAACTCTATCTCATATCTGATGAAACGGAGCTATGATCAGGAGTATTCCGGCTGTGACCATCACTTTCTAATACATTATCCAGTTTGCATTTTCTGTTTTTTTAAGAGAGTAGGATCTGATTTGGAAAGATATTTTTGTTGCTGTTTGTAACAAATTGTGCATTAAGAAGGACTGGATAATATCTCATCCAGAGGTGAAATTTTACCCACATTCAAATTTGCAATTATCTGTTGAACCTCTCTTTTACTCTTTTACTCTTTTACTTGTTTCAGTCATTTGACTGCGGCCATGCTGGAGCACCGCCTTTTAGTCGAGCAAATCGACCCAAGGACTTATTTTTTGGAAGCCTA
>NC_068987.1:19842972-19847023 GCF_001194135.2 Octopus bimaculoides | reverse complement strand
CCCAAATCGCTTGACAACTGATGCTGGGGTGTTTACGTCCCCGTTACTTAGCGGTTTGGCAAAGAGACTGATAGAATAAGTACTAGGCTCACAAAGAATAAGTCCTGGAGTCGATTTGCTCGACTAAAGGTGGTGCTCCAGCATGGCCACAGTCAAATGACTGAAACAAGTAAAAGAGTAAAAGAGCATATATATATATATATGTTCTTTTATTCTTTTATTCTTTCACTTGTTTCAGTCATTTGACTGTGGCCATGCTGGAGCACCGCCTTTAGTTGAGCAAATCAACCCCAGGACATTTAAGCTAGCTCCTGTGGAGGGCTAATTGGACTTGCAGCCTAAAACTAAAGAGAGCTAAATAGCATGACAGTAATACATCTATAATAACTATATGCTCCAGTGCAATTTGATCAGTGGTCAAGGATGGATGAGAATTAATTCTGTAATGCAACCATTCTATTGTTCTAGACCCAAGTTGAATTCCAACTGTTGGCCCATTTGTCCCAAAGTTCTTATCTCAACGTAAAATTAAAGAAGCGAATGTCATTTATCTTCCCCTTGATCTCTGACATCATCTGACAAATGCCAACCAAGATGGCATGAATCAGCCAAGCTTTACCTGCTAGAAATAGCAACCCAAATGATTTTGAATCAGATCCCAATATTGGATGTCCAAGAACCAAATGAAAGGCAGACTTTCAATTCCAGAGTCATCAAGATTCCAAAAAGGTTATAATATGTCTATGTAGAGCAAATGTAGACTGAGATACAGGGATCCTGGAAAGACAGAATTTCACGTTTATTATTATAGAAGTCACGCTAAAACATTGTAGGGATTAAACTCATGTATAAACTTATATAAATACATCGTCACACATGTCATGCCTTTATATGTATATCATATATAACATATTTGCACATGGAGAAAATATATATGAAAAACACAACAGTATATATTTGCAAAGAAAAAGAAGAAAGCCTCACTAATAATCAAAACAGATACATAAGTATATTCCCAGTGTGGCAGCATAAATATTTTGTCAGATACCATTAGAGACAATAACAATTACATACAGTTAAATGATGATATCTTTCTGGGCAGTTAGTTGCATTAAAATTTTGGCTAATGATTCAGTGAGTTTGTAAGTGAATCGCGTACCATCATCATCATCATCATCATCATAAAGTCTGTTTTCCATGCTGGCATGGGTTAGACAGTTTGACAAGAGATGGCAAACCAGAAGGCTGTGCCAAGCTTTATGATCTTTTTGGCATGGTTTCTACAGCTGAATGCCTTTAAACCCATTTACAATTGCATTATTAAATGAATGTGTGTGCGTGCATGTGTCTGTGTGTGTGTGTGTGTGTGTGTGTGTGCATGCGTCTGTGTGTGTGTGTGTATTCATTTGAACATAAAACATTACTAAACTGCTTTTGAGTTGAAAAATGTCTCCTGAATGTTTAACTTTTTACATGAGTATGCTAGTTATATTAGTAGAAATAAAGATTAACGTGGAAAAGCATAGATATATTAGCTCTTGACAATCACCTAATGGTACTGGGTTTATTTTCTTTTTACATGCTACATAAAATGTTTTCAACTAATGTAATCATATAAATTTAAATATAATTGAAGGACATTATACATAATATAAGTATTAACAGATCTGATTTTTATTTGCTGATAAAAAATGCAGATTGTGTGTGTGTGTGTGTGTGTGTGTGTGTGTGTGTGTGTGCGTGCGTGCGTGCGTGCGTGCGTGTGTGTATATAGTCAATCCAAACAAGAACAAGCAAGAAAAACAACAACACAAGGACGTGGAATAAATACTGTGTTACTGGATGCTCGGGAAAGGAAAGAAAACAAAGAGGATTTCACATTTTGAGCAGAGCTCTTCATCAGAAATATAGAAAAAATCCAAAGAATGAAAAATGGAGAAAGAAAATCACCAACGATACACACGCGGCCATATATATATATATATATATATATATATATATATATATATATATTCTCCGTGTTTTTCTCCTTGTCTCCGTATTCTTTCTGTTGAAGAGCGTAGCTCGAAACGTCAAAGACTTTCCGTATTCCCGAGCGTCATACTAATATATACTTTTGTTACTTACACCACCTGTCCTCGTCTGTTGTTATTATTTGTATATTCTCCCATATATATATATATATATATATTCAAATATGAATTAGAAGCAGGTATATAAAGAATATCAAACACACATAGAGAAAGTATGTATTTTACTAGTGAGATAACTTGCACCTGGTCCCATTCTGGGGTGATAGACATTGATGTTTCATTATTTTTGTAACTTGTCAATACAGCATGCCTCAAATGAGACCCAGTGTAAGCTAAATCACAGTCTATGACTATATGGTATTTTTGTTTAGAAAATATGTTTCCAAAAGATTCCGTGGTACAAAGACAGCAATTAATAAATATATATTGGTATTGCTTAGCATGTGATAAGGTCTTCCAAAATATAATTGTTGGGGTTGCTAGATTTTAAGACCATATAAATGTAGATAAAGAGGTAGTGATTTTCTTATTTGTGTTTGCAAAAGAGTGTTTGTGTTGTGTCAAACAATTTCTAAAGAATTGATAGTTAATATTTATTTATGAAAGGAAAATAAATTAAGAGAGTAGTATTAACCATTGCTCAATCTGCAAGTTTCTTAGCTTGGTATTTACCTTGTAATGAACTTAAATTTATGTTAATGCAGTAATAATTAGGTATATTTTGGCTGATCTGTTGGAGATATAGTATTTAAGACTTTAAGTCCTTAACATTCAATTTCTTCTGTTTTGTTTATTTTGTGCATTCCTTCTATTTAAGGTATAAAACTTGCAAATTTCGACTACCCATTTGTACATTGACAAATCGCCATGCTAAGAATTCTACGGACCCCTTTCCACCCACATATACACACATATGTAAGTAATAACTGGCACACACACACACGCATACACACACTCCCTTCTCATCATAGCTACCTATTTTCTTCCACACATATATACCCTTTTGATGTGCCCTTCCCACCATAACTACCTATGACCCCCCTCCTTCCAATATTAAATCCCATTAAGTTTCAAATTTAAATAACTTTTAGGGTTTCAAATATAGGCATAAATAAAATTTATAAAATTAGTATTTATAGTATTTATAAATTAGTATTTATAGAATCTTTTTATTCCCTTTCTACATTTTTCAACAAAATTACTAAAACAATTAGCATAGATAAATCTCCCTCCTCCTCTTTGGGTTATGAAATGAGTGTTTGTGTTGGGTAAAGCCACTTTTAAAAGAATTGGTAGTTATTCCTATATGTGAAAGAGTAATTAAATTAGTGTGCATGGAAGACTAACATTAATTGTTGCACAATCTACAAGTTCCTAAGGCATTTTCCATTGCTGTTTATAGTATGTTCTGTTTATTGATATATAATGTTTATAGTATTTTACTGTTTGTTGAATGCAATGCTTACAGTGTATACTGGTTAATGATTTATACATATATATTCATTATTATGTGCTAAACATAGGATATTGTATTCAATACAATTATCTACCTAAGGAATACTAAGAACAGAATACATTGAAGGTGGTGATCTAGTATATTTCTAACTGTAATGGATATAACGAGCAAAAATATTACATAATCCAGTTCCAAGCAATGATAAAATATTGGTAATCATCACAATCTTCCATATAGAATCAGAATTATTGATCCTTTTTTCTGTTAGTTGCTCGCTATCTTTTAACTTAAATTTCTGTTGCAAGATCTTTCACCTGGCTAATGGACTCAAATGTGGAGATGGAATCACTCCTACATACATGAGTAATTTTATAAACTACACACACACACACACACACAATAATATCAGTGATATTTTGATATTTTAGTAACTCTTACATAATATTACAGCAATGATTGCAATTATAGTTATGCATAATTATAAGCATAGAAGCATAGAGTATGTAAGAGTACATTTTGTTATATTCATCTGTTATAGCCTATTCTGATATATATATATATA
>NC_068987.1:19838218-19842444 GCF_001194135.2 Octopus bimaculoides | reverse complement strand
TATATTGCAAATTTTAGAGGTAATACTTGATAATTGTAAGCACCTGTATATGCCAGGTAGTGGCTGAGGTGAAAGAATATATTAAAAATGTAAAATTAAAACAGAACACAAAGGATTCTGCGGTACACGTGTTTCAAGCTTTATACACAAACAGTCGTTGCATCATTATATGAGTATATAGTTGATATACAGGATGGTTTAAAGCTATCTTCAGCTGCAATTATATTCCGTCCCAAGATTATATCACAAAGAAGAAATCACAAAGTAAAAAGAAAAAGAGAGAGAAACAGGGAAAGTCCATTTGGTATTATCCATTGTAATATTCATTGTAATATGGTTATCCTTTAAAATATATATATATACATATATATATATAAAGGGGCAAGCATGGTTGTGTATTTAGGAAATTGACATTGTAACCAGGTGGCAACTTGGGTAAGTATCTTCCCCTATAACTATGAGCTAATCGAAGCCTTGTGAGTGAAGTTAATAGATGAAAACTGAGAGAAATCTTGTAGGCATGAATGTGTGTGTGTTTCCTTGCCTTGTCATTGCACATAAATTGTAAACAGTCATTGCCATAAAGCAGTGTTGTTTATTTTGACCATTGTGCTGTTCATGCTTGAAGTACTAAGAAAAATATTACCTTTCTTGGAAATAGGTGAAGGTAGGTGGCAGGAAGAGCATTCAGCCATAAAAGAAATCTGCTTCAATGAATTCTTTCTGACCCATGCAAGCATGGAAACGTAGACATTGAAACAATGATGCTATATATATACTCTATTTCTCCTTCTCTATCTCTCTATACTTCTCTATCTTTCATACATATTCACCGTAATTAGGGAATTTAGGAAATTAAATGATTGTGCATATAATAGTAAAAATTAGTTGCCTATAATTTTTATTCCTTGTTTCCCTAAATACCAACAAAAATAGATGTCAACAGATCTTGTTTGTAAAATTATGCAATAATAATTATAGTGTATGGGGTTTGTGAATGTAGGTTAAGTAAAACAGACTTCAAACATAGAATACGACACTGAAATGACTACAGTGAAAAGCATCAGTTGTTGTTTTACAACATCAATCAAGGTAAAGTTTACATAATTGTGTTTGTGAAAATATACACATCGATAAGTTAAAGAGATTTATGTTGTAAAAAATGTTTTATGGAAAATGTACATTAATTTTTTTTTTTTTTTGTGCTTTACAAAGTCAGTTTGTTACTGTGTGTGGAAAATGTTGCGTGTCACTGTAATTGGGAAATATCTGGAAGCTGATAAAAGGCCATCAGCCAAGAGAAGCGTCAGCTAAATGTGCATTTATTTAGAATTGTTAAAAGTATCCTGTCGAGGTTAGACCAAGGCTAATGTCTAGCTAAGGGAAGAAAGAGGAGGGGTGGGAGGGAGTGGAGCTTACCATAGCTGCAAGTGAGAGAAGAGGAAGACTGAACAACTATTTGACTAATATGGTATTAAGTGAATGACTTAAGGGGAAACAGTGAACCGGAACAAAGTATCACTTCCCCCCACCCTACTCCCCACCGAACTATGAGTTTCTGATTGGATAACATTTTTGATGGTATAAAATTTCTGATTGGTTAAAACTACACACATGATGACTGTGAAACTAAAATGCTGTCTACATGGGACCGTTATGGCTACATCCCTTAGATTTATGCATGTTTGGTTCAACAAGCAACTAGATAGTCAGCTGAGAAATTTAATGTTAGTTTCAAATTTTGGCACAAGGCCAGCAATTTCGAGGAAGGATTGTAAGTTGATTATATCAACCCCAGCACTCAACTGGTACTTATATTAACGGCCTCATGAGGATAAAAGGTAAAGTCAACCTTGGTGGAATTTCAACTCAGAACATAAAAACCAACAAATTGCCAAGAAAAATTTGGCATGGCGTGCTAATCTTCTGCCATCTCACTATCTTATTGAGCAATTTAATGATGATATGTGTTATTTAACTGCATGTGTGGCCAGAATAAGGTGGAAAACTGGCACAGAGTCTTTAAATTATCAGATAGAGTCTCTGCCACACAGGATTTGTTCTGACATTCTGAGTTCAATTCCTGCCAAGATCAATATTGATTTTTCATATCTCTGGGCTTGATAACATGTAAATGCTTTGTTACATCACAACATGCGATGCTGGCCCTAAATCTATTGTTTCATTTCTGTAGTATATCTGGTGCTCAACAACCATTAAATAGTGGTTCAACAAGAAACACCAACAGAATAAGTACCAGACTTAAGATTAAGTACTGGGGTCGATTTGTGGTGCCGCAGTATGGCCGCAGTCCAATGCAAATTATTTGATGTGCCATGGACAACACAAATATGTGAACAAAAGATACGGCATTGGTAAGGTAATGTCAAGGCACAAATTAGAATAATAGCCCAAGTTAGAACACTTGGAGTAAAAAGTTCTGAAAAAAAATCAAAACAAAAAAAAATTTGGAATAAAAGTGAAATTAAAAGAAAAGTTATTTGAAAAATTTGTACAATAAAATATTGTATTTATTTGTATGAAAATATAAAAAAAAAGTTTCTTTAAAAAAGAAAAGATTTTGCTTGGCTTTTAGTTTTACCTAGTACTTTCTGTAATATTTAAATCTGAATTTTAGTTTAACATTTGGCTTTATATTATAATTTTTTTCCTTACAAAAAAAATTGACTATATTTTTAACATATACATTTAATATTAAAAATTTTGGTTTTATAGTTAAAAGTTTTTATTTTTCCAATCTGTGTTTTAATTTGTTTGAGACTTTATTAAAAGGAGCAATAGTAGAACCTATTACATACTATTTGCTTTTTTTCCTATTTTTAAATATATCATACTTTTCATCTTGCTAAAATTTAAAAATAGTTTTCAGTTTTTAAAATTAAGTTAATATTTCTTAGTATGTTACTATAATGGTTTGATAATGTTTCAGCATGTCTCTTGATTTTTAAGAATCACATTATTTCATCTATATGAAAACTGTGGATCAAACTTGTTTATAATCTATTAACTGGAAAAGATGTTTGTCTTTACAAGATAATAATATCTAAGCTCTATACTAGTGGTTCTTAACCTGAGTCTTGTTGTAACAAAAAAAAAATTACAAAATAAATGCAAATGTTAAATCCACGATTCAGAATTAGTGAGGGTTTTGAGGGATATGAAACAGGGTCAATAAGTACAGAAAACGGTAAGTGGCGCTAAGATAGAATAAGAAAACTAAAGGTATAAGGCGATACTTTTGCATTTTCTCATAAACTTCTCATTATTTGACCATTCTCTCCTTAAGAGAATAACAAATATAGAGAAATTCCTGCTTTTTCTCAAGGGCTCGTGCCCCCATTGGAAATTACTGATGCTCACCCGGGGGGGGGGGGGGGGGAGGTACCCCCCAGGTGAAGAACCACTGCTCAAACCACTGAGCCATGTGTCTTCACTTTCTATATAGTTATCCACACACACACACACACACACACATATATATATAACAGTTTAGAACGGAATAGCTATAGATTTAAATTTATGAATTTACAAAATTCTATCTATCTATCTATCTATCTATGTCTAAATATCTATCTATCTATCTATCTGTCTATCTATCTAGCTATCTATCTATCTGTCTAAATATCTATCTGTCTATCTATCTAGCTAGCTAGCTAGCTATCTATGTCTAAATATCTATCTGTCTGTCTATCTATCTATCTATCTATCTGTCTATCTATCTCTATGTTTATATCTATCTATCTATCTATCTGTCTGTCTGTCTGTCTGTCTGTCTGTCTGTCTGTCTGTCTGTCTGTCTATCTCTATGTTTATATCTATCAACCTATCTGTCTGTATATTATGTATGCATATATGTGCAACATACCATTGAACCAGGTATGTACAAATGTATATGTTGACCGGTTTATCTCCGTGTTACTCTTTTACTTGTTTCAGTCATTTGTCTGTGGCCATGCTGGAGCACTGCCTTTAGTCGACCAAATCGACCCCAGGACTTATTCTTTGGATGCCTAGTACTTATTCTATCGGTCTCTTTTGCTGAACCGCTAAATGCTTATGAAATTTATATATAAATATTTGCTTAAAATAACATATATTTTTACATTTGTTTATTTAACAGTATTTAACAAATAGGTTTATTGTCAATTAAAAGATTTCGATTAAAAAACATATAAAATCAAATTGCCCATAAAAAGTATTTGCTA
>NC_068987.1:19837242-19838085 GCF_001194135.2 Octopus bimaculoides | reverse complement strand
GTGTTACTCTTTTACTTGTTTCAGTCATTTGTCTGTGGCCATGCTGGAGCACTGCCTTTAGTCGACCAAATCGACCCCAGGACTTATTCTTTGGATGCCTAGTACTTATTCTATCGGTCTCTTTTGCTGAACCGCTAAATGCTTATGAAATTTATATATAAATATTTGCTTAAAATAACATATATTTTTACATTTGTTTATTTAACAGTATTTAACAAATAGGTTTATTGTCAATTAAAAGATTTCGATTAAAAAACATATAAAATCAAATTGCCCATAAAAAGTATTTGCTACCTACGGACCCCCTGTGGTCCGCGGACCACAGTTTGAAAACCCCTGGATTAGATAGATCAATAGAGAGAGAGAGTGTGTGTGTGTGTG
This sequence comes from Octopus bimaculoides, assembly GCF_001194135.2. Taxonomy (NCBI): domain Eukaryota; kingdom Metazoa; phylum Mollusca; class Cephalopoda; order Octopoda; family Octopodidae; genus Octopus; species Octopus bimaculoides. The sequence goes on along the minus strand of NC_068987.1, from coordinate 19,837,704 downwards.
TGTGTGTAAATGCAAAAGTGAAAGAGTGAGAGACATTGAAAGAATAAGAGGGAGGGCGGAGGGGGGGGGGCAAGATAGAATAGTAAGAGAGAGAGAGGGTGAGAAGGAGAAATAGTAAGAGTGAAAGGTAGAGGAATAAATAGATAGCGAATGAGATAAGCTGAGATAAAAAGTAGAAATGAAGAACATGATGAAAAGAAGGTGGAAAAGACATACATACATATATATGTATATACTCTTTTTTTACTCTTTTACTTGTTTCAGTCATTTGACTGTGGCCATGCTGGAGCACCTCCTTTAGTCGAGCAAATCGACCCCAGGACTTATTCTATCGGTCTCTTTTGCCGAACTGCTAAGTTATGGGGACGTAAACACACCAGCATCGGTTGTCAAGCGATGTTGGGGGGACAAACACAGACACACAAACATATACACACATACATATATATGTATATACTCTTT
>NC_068987.1:19835655-19837112 GCF_001194135.2 Octopus bimaculoides | reverse complement strand
TATGACAAGCTTCTTTCAGTTTCCGTCCACCAAATCCACTCACAAGGCTTTGGTCGGCCCGAGGCTATAGTAGAAGACACTTGCCCAAGGTGCGACGCAGTGGGACTGAAACCAGAACCATGTGGCTGGTAAGCAAGCTACTTACCACACAGCCACTCCTGCACCTACTTACCACACAGCAGAAAGATAAGTGGGCAATTTAGGAGACATAGAAAGACCTAGGGAGAGAGAGAGAGAGAGAGCATGAGAAAGTGAGCTGAAGTGAGATAAAGAGAAAAATTGAAAGGAATGGGAAGAACAAGGGAGGGAGATTATGGTTAGAGAGATACAGAGAAATGGAGAAAGACAGAGAAATGTAGTGAGAAAAAGAAGACAGATTGAAAGTAGAAGAGTAAGGCAGAAAGCAGAAGAGAGAAAGTTAGTGAGATGGGAGACAGACAAATGAGACAAGAAGATCAAAAAAAGAGAGGATGAGGAAGATTGGAATGGTGAGGTAAAGACAGAAAAGTGTGGTGGAAGAGAAAGAGAGAGGTAAGAATGAAATTAGAGAGAGTAAGGAAGGAAAAGGGGTAGGAGAAAAAGAAAGTGAGAGAAAGAAGCAGTGAGTGAGAATGGAGAGAGAGATAAAGGGAAAACTGAGCGAGAGAGAGAGAGAGAGAGAGAGAGAGAGAGAGAGAGAGAGAGAGAGAGAGAGAAGAATTAGAAAGAAAGTGAGAGATAGAGAAAGTACCAGAAATAGGGGAGAGATGGAGAGATAGGAATGGGAAGATTGGAATAGAAAACCAAAAGAGAAAGAGAAGAAAGACAGATAGAAAGTGCAAAATAGAGAGGGAGAGAGATAGCATGAACAAGAGAATGAGAATGGAAACATTGGGAGAAAGAAACAAAGATTTGAAGAACGAGAAGGAGAGAGAGAGTGGGAATGAGAGAGATAGGGAGAGCAAGGGAGAGTAGGAAAGAGAAAGATTGAGGGAGAGTAAGAGAGATCGAGGGATATAAGAGAAAGATGTATCTCAGCTCCAAAGCGAGGCTGACAGCCCCAGCAATGGCGCTTATGTATGAATAAAAACCACTTACGGCTTTTTATATTCCACTGACACCTTTATATATTTTTTTTTTATGAGGGGTTGTTGTTGTTGACAGTGTGTTGTCTTTTCGGTTCACAGGATCTACTCGCGAAATCATCTCCATGAACAATGTCTGTACGACCTGACTACTCTGACTTGGGACGTCTAGACGGTAAATATGAAACTTTCGCTTTCTCCCTTGCCCCCTTTTAATGTTAATCTTATTGTCTTTTTCTTTAAGATGTGTATGTGTGGGTCTCTGTATGTATGTATGTATGAATGTATTTCGGTAAATCCAAACTGAAAAAAAAAAAAAGAAAGCAAGGAAACCAGTAAAAGCTAGTTAGACGTACATTGAATACATGTATGTATATATATATATATATATAT
>NC_068987.1:19829867-19835456 GCF_001194135.2 Octopus bimaculoides | reverse complement strand
TATATATATATATATATATATATATATATATATATGTATATATACATACATACACACTCTATATTATGTATATTATGTCTGTATTGCAATTAAGCGCATGCATGTAAATGTGTAGGTGTATTATAAAATATATACTCATACATACATAATCTTTCTTTGAGCGCGCGCGCGCTTGTGTATATGTATGTTTGTGTGTGTGTGTGTGTGTGTGTGTATATATATGTATATATATATATTTATTTATGGGTTTCAGCCAAGTGGCTGTGGTCATGCTGGAGCTCCACCGTGAAATATATATATATATATATCCACACACCCCCACAATGCATGCACACATACGCGTACATACACAAACAATTGCATCTGTGTACACACGTCTGGATTACGTATGTGTGTGTGATTCTTTTTTGTCGTCTATAATTCTTCATTTCATTTCGGTGCGTGTGTACACACACACACACACACGCATATACATACCCACATATATGTACGAGGGGTGGGTTCTGTATTTCTCCGTGTGTCTGGTTCTATAATATGTTGTATTTCTTTCTGTGTGCGTGTGTATGTGTATAATATATATATACACACATATTCAATATAGTACGTATGTACATAGCGACTGATATATGTATACACACACGCCAACTCCTGTGTGTATATTATATATTGCAAGTGGTTTTTATTCTCGTCTGCAAGTCTTCCATTCCTCAATGTCTCTACTGTCGTCATCTGTTTTATTTCTTCCTTTCGCGGATGTCTTTCGTTTTCGCTTCGACATTAGATGGTCACTAACACATGTATGTATGTACCTCTGCGTGTGTATACATACGTGTGTGTGTGTGGTTAAAATTAGGTGTTTTAGATATATGTTCATTCAGTCAACGAGCACTGATTAAGGAAAGAGCTCGATAGAAACGTTGTCAAATATGCTGAAAGTGACTTCGAAATTTCACGAAGACTGGGCTTTATCCATATGGCTTTGTGTGTTTGTGTATATACATGTGAATGCGTGTATTTATAAACATATGTACGTGTGGTGTATATAATCGTGTGTGTGTGTGTGTATATATATATATATATATATGTGTGTGTGTGCGCGCGCGTGTATGTATATACGTGTGTGTATGATAAATAAAAATGGTTAAATTTCGATCACCATAAAAATATATGTACGTGTGTGTGAACGTTCGTTTTCCATGCTGGTATGGGTGTGTGTGTATACACTTGGACGTAGATACATGTGTGGCTGTTTGAATTTCCATGCAGGTGTATTACACACACACACACACACACACTGCCAGGTTAAGATATTGTATGACATGGTCTATCGGTGCTTTGAGGTCCTCATTAATATTTTTAAAACGTAAAAAAAATTTTTTTTTTTAAATCAGTCTAAAAAAACAAAATTCAATTTATTTTTACAAGGTTAAAAACAATTAAAATGTAATTGTTTCATGCAATTCCATGAGAACATTGTTTCCAATTGCCATTAGAGCAAGTCTGTTTAGCCGTTCTTGTACCATTGTAAATCCTTGTACTTACATAAGGTACTTCATCTTGAAGAGAAAACACTTCTCTCCACTCACTTAGACACCAATTTATAGTGGTATTTTAACATCAAGGAATAAATGTTACTCTATTGTTTGCTGCAAGGCTCTTGGTTATCAGGCATTGGTAGTGAATTTATGTTGTTGGCACTCCGTCGCTTACGACGTCGAGGTTTCCAGTTGATCCGATCAACGGAATAGCCTGCTTGTGAAATTAACGTGCAAGTGACTGAGCACTCCACAGACACGTGTACCCTTAACGTAGTTCTTGGGGAAATTCAGCGTGACACAGAGTGTGACAAGGCTGACCCTTTGAATTACAGGCACAACAGAAAGAGGAAGTAAGAGTGAGAGAAAGTTGTGGTGAAAGAGTACAGCAGGGTTCGCCACCATCCCCTGCCGGAGCCTCGTGGAACTTTCAGGTGTTTTCGCTCAATAAACACTCACAACGCCCGGTCTGGGAATCGAAACCGCGATCCTATGACTACGAGTCTGCTGCCCTAACCACTGGGCCATTGCGCCTCCTCAGTGAATTTATATACTTAAGCTAAAGTCATCAAATTAACCAAGGAAGTGCTTTACCCTTCTGATACCAACCAGCCTGCCTGAAATTACCCGTGGATGTATGAGACAAACTTTCTTTAAAGTAATCTAAATTATAACCTGTCAAATTTTCAAGTTAATTTATGTTCCGAACACCAGTTTAATTATCTTGTATCTTTTACTTGTTTCAGTCACTGAACTGAAGACACACTTGGGCACTGTTTTGTTGGGTTTAGTCAAACAAAATGATCCTAGCACATATTTTTTTTGTTCGTCTGGCACTTATTGTGTCATTCTCTCTTGCCAAACTTTGTCAGGCAGTGGTGGGTGAACAAACATTCACACACATGCTCATTTGATGAACTTCCACACAGTTTCTTTTGGCCAAATTCTCTCACAGGGTATTGGTTGTCTCATGCGTATAGAAGACACTTACCCAAGGTGCTGCACATTGAGACTGAACCTGAAACCACGTGTTTATGAATTGAACTTTTCAATCACAGCTTTTGACTAAATTCTTCATTATTTTCAAAATTAATTGAAGCAAAGCTAGTGTATGCCAACAAAAATATGGGTAACAAAAGGGCTAAAGTAAAGAATTTCTGGCACAAATTCAAACCTAAAATCTTCAAAAGCTTGGCTTGCTACTATTAATTCTTTTGATGCCAATCTTCTATGATACAAACTTCTTATATTAAGGTGATCTAAATGAAAATTTCCCATTAAGCTTACATGTTAATTTATGCCCCAATTACCAGCCTAGTAATTTACTCTTTTACTTGTTTCAGTCATTTGACTGCGGCCATGCTGGAGCACCGCCTTTAGTCAAGCAAATCGCACCCAGGACTTATTCTTCGTCAGCCCAGTACTTATTCAATCGGTCTCTTTTGCCGAACCACTAAGTTACGGGGACGTAAACACACCACCGTCAGTTGTCAAGCAATGGTGGGGGGGACAAACACAGACACACAAACATATACACACAATACATATATATATATACATATATATGACGGACTTCCTTCAGTTTCCGTCTACCAGATCCACTCACAAGGCATTGGTCGGCCCTAGGCTATAGTAGAAGACACTTGCCCAAGATACTCCGCAGTGGGACTGAACCCGGAACCATGTGGTTGGTAAGCAAGCTACTTACCACACAGCCACTCCTGTGCTCATATTGACCAAGATATTTTAGTAAATTCTTTATTTTTAAAATTTATTTAAATAAAGAGGGTGTATTTGAACAGAAATATGGTAACGAAAGGGTTAAAATGTCATTATTCATTAATTTTGTTGTTGAAAATGTGAGCAGTAAAAAAAAAAATGTACAAACCTTTTTTTCTATGCTTTGAAATGATACACCAAGAGCTAAGTATAACATATCAATGGCAGGTAGATGTTTAGATGTTGCCATATTAAACTTCTGTCTTCCTCACAAAGCAGGATCTTCAGCATTGCCATCATTGATTCATTTTCTTGTACAATGCTCTTTCACCTTTTACTCATTTCAGTCATTGAGTTGTGGCCATACTGGAGTACCACATCAACATATTTTAGTCAATCAAATCAACACTGGTACTTAATTTATTTTTTTTAAAGTCTTATACTTATCCTAATGTTTTGTTTGCTGAACTGCTAAGTTATGGGGATGCAGACTAGCCAACACATCATATATCATCATCATCATTTAATGTCTGCTCTCCATGATGGCATGGGTTGGATGGTTTTGACATAGAGCTAGCTAGCAGGGAGCTGTCCGCACTCAAACTGTCTGTTGTGGCATGGTTTCTATGGCTGGATATCCTTCCTAATGCCAAAGTAGGTCTGCCCACATACATTATTTGGTAGAGCATCAGACTTTTATGTATGTATGTGCATATATATATATATATATATATATATATATATATATATATATATATATATATATATATTTATATATATAATATACATTGGTCAGTAGTTCACATATCCAAAAGAGAAGCACACTCTAAAACATTAGAGCAGTAGTATATTTAGGTTGTTCATAATGGCTGGTGATAGTGACCATTGCTTTTGCACCTATAAAGTGCTTAGTTCTGTTGGCAAATTGTCAGACTCAAATGGCCAGAAGCACATAACCTCTCTGCAGCTGACATTTTCCTCTCTCCAATTGTAGAGAGGTTATGTGCCTCTGGCCATTTGAGTCTGACAAGTTTCCTGTACAGCTGAGCACTTTACAGGTATGAAATCAATGGTCACTCTCTGACTGGCAATAACAAACAACCTTCTAAAATAAATACACACACACACAAGAAGCTTCTTTCAGTTTCTGTCTACCAGATTGACTCACAAGGTATTAGTTGGCTCAGAGTTATGACAGAAGACACTTGTCCAAGGTGCCATGCAGTGAAACTGAACCTAAAACCATGTGGCTCCAAGGCAAGCTTCTTAATCACACAGCCATGCTTATGCCTTTAAAAAAAATTTTTTTATAATTATATTTATCAATTTATGTTACAATGTTCTGTATTTTCTACTTTATCCTTTTCTTTGATTTTCAACACTGAACATGTTGCAATATATATAAAAAAAAAAAATATTTAAAAATTCCATACAAATTTTACGAAATTTTAATAACTGATTGAAAACTCTGGTATTTCATTTCAAAAACGATTTGCTGACTTGAATGAACCTGTCTAAATATGACAGCCGAGAAATCCGACAACAGAATTAGTTCTGTCTTTTATAGCTGTTTGAGTATGGCGTTTGCTTCATAACATATGTCAGCTTTCTGATTTATATCATCTGAAATTAGTTTCAGAGCTTCTCGAAAACACCTGTAGCCCTTTCAACAAGGCCTTTGTGGCAGTATCAGCCTTTGTGAAAACCATCAATATCTGATTCTCTCTTTTAAACTACCATTCTAGATTTACTTCCACTTTTTCAGCTTTAAAGCAGTGAACCATTACTGACCAATATTCAGCTGAACCAGTTAAGCAATTGTTAAGTTTTTGCATAAGACTAGAGAAAGAAAAATGCTCTAATGCAGCTTTCCACAGCATATATACACCCACTAAATTAAGGCAGTACGCAGCAGCATGTGGAGTGTCATGTGCAAGATAATTGATATTTATGAAAACCTTTCTGGCTTCCTATCGTGTTTTAGATGCTTCATATGCTTCTCTGTAATGTTTTACGTACATATATTAATCAAACTGTGTGTGTTTGATAGAAGAAAAGAAGAGAGAGAACTCTAAACACGACTGTGTGTGTCTGGATGTGTGCATATGTTTGTGTTCATATATATATATTCTTTTTTAAAACTTTAAGCTGGCATACACATAACTCTCATCCTTTGAGTCACTTCATTAATTTTCTGCTAATTAAAAAATAAAAGTTTATATATATATATGTGTGTGTATATATATATATGTATATGTGTGTGTGTATATATATATATATATATATATATGTATGTGTGTGTATATATATATATATATATATATATATATATATA
>NC_068987.1:19817142-19826697 GCF_001194135.2 Octopus bimaculoides | reverse complement strand
TATATGTATATATATGTATATATATATATATGTATGTATATATATATGTATATATATGTATATATATGTATATATATGTATATATATATATATGTATGTATATATATATATGTATATATATATGTATATATATATATATGTATATATATATATATGTATATATATATATGTATATATATGTATATGTATATATATATATATATATGGGAGAATATACGAAAAAACAACAACAGACGAGGACAGGTGGTGTAAATAACAAAAGGATGTATTAGTATGACGCTCGGGAATACGGAAAGTCTTTGACGTTTCGAGCTACGCTCTTCAACAGAAAGAATACTGAGACAAGGAGAAAAACATGGAGAAAAAAAATTGAACGAGCATATATACATACACATACACATGATCATACATGATTTGGTGGGGATGGGCTTTTATTGTTCATAAAACCTCGTTGGAAAGAAATCATCATTTAATGGTGATATTTCTTACTGGCTTGGGTTGGATGGTTTAACAAGATCCCAGTTCAAAGACAGTGTCATACTCCGCTATCTGCTGCGGCATGGTTTCTACATCTGGATGTCCTTCCTAATGCCAATCACTTTACAGCATCTACTGGGTACATTTTTCTTGGCACTAACACTAGTGAGGTTGCTATGTAGACTGCAAGACTAAGACCCTCTTCAAGTGAGTAGGGCAGTTGTAGAGAGAGGTGGCTTTATGCTACAACAGGGGTTAGTGTGAGAGAAGGATCAAGAATAAAACAGGTCCCTCTCTCACATTTGGGTAAATTGAAATGGATTTTCGACTTTTTTTTTTTTTATGTCTGTTCCCCTGTTGTGGAAGTTGATCTTTGACATATTTCATGATGGCCTTTCAGGTTTTAACTCCTTGAAGGACTTTATAGTTTTATAACTGATGTGATATAGTGCCTGGTTTGAGTATAAAACAAAGAAACATCTACAAGGCAAGCTTCCATTAAGCATTCACCTCTCATCCTGTTATTTTCCCTCTGTTTTATGACTAGCTGATGTTATTGGCTGGTTCGAAAAAGATGGAGAATATTTATAACTTTCATCAGTAAATAGCAGCTTAAAGCAAAATTTTTCAACATTGTTGTTCTTTAAAAATACGTATAAATTTATTTAAAATGAAACAGAAGTATGTAAATGAACAATAAAAATGAGCTGCAATAAAAATTTGAATGTCTACTAACTGGGGTCTTAACTTGACCTGACGGGTCAATTGTAAATTAATGCAATATATAAACATGCTTTTCTTTGCGTCATTCACTGACTGTTTGCTTTGTTTGCGACTGTGTTAGTGTGTGCCTGTTGCTGGTTAACTCACACTACACTGCCAATCTTTCTTCCACCGTCTCTCACACTATCCACCTCTCTCTCTCTCTTTCTCTCTCTTTCTTTCTCTCTCTTTCTCTCTCTCTCTCTCTCAGCTGTCCATCCTTCACTACTCAATGCTGGCAGAATACTGATAATGGTTGTATAATCACTCTTTTCAAATCCTGCTAAACTATCGTCGAGCAATCAAGCAGACACCAATCTCTGAGATTGGACAATTGTAATAGTAAACCCCTAATACAAAAACCAAAGAAAAAAAAAAAAAAGAGATGATTTAACCCCCCCCCCCTGCATGTTTTGAATGTTATGCAACTATTGATATTGAGTTCTCTATGCAAGAGTAATTCAAAGTTTTAGACAATGTTTGCATCCATTGAGTTAAAGGGGTCAGGAATCACTGGTGTCATATTTATCTATAAGGTCTGTCTATACATCAATATTTATATTGTATAGTATGTGCATGCACTACATATGTATATTGAGTACTTTTATCCGTAGATACAAATGTTTTAATAATCCACACACTTATGTAATATATTTGTTTGTGTGGTACATAGTGTATATTGTTATATAGGATGTATGGTACATAGTGTATATTGTTATATAGGACGTGAATAGGATATGCCACTTTTTTTGTTTCGAGATTATTAAAAAAAAAAATGTGGGCTGGTGGAGTTAGAAGTCCACTAGCATTTTCTTATATCTGTCATTTGACTGCGGCCATGCTGGAGCACTGCCTTTAGACAAACAAATCTACTCCAGGACTTATTCTTTGTAAGCCTAGTACTTATTCTATCGGTCTCTTTCACCGAACCGCTAAGTTATTTGGATGCAAACACACCAACATTGGTTGTCAAGCAATGGAGAGGGGGCACGACAGGCTTCTTTCAGTTTCCAACTACTAAATCCACTCACAAGACTTTGGTTGGCCTGAGGCTATAGAAGACACTTGCCCAAGGTGCCATGTAGTGGGACTGAACCCTGAGCCATGTTGTTGGTAAGGAAGCTACTTACCACACAGCCACTCATTTACAATTATCATTTTTTTATTTGCTCTTTACTATTGTCATTTTCATTCTGTGTATTAAATTAGTTTGCCAAAGGGTGCATTTGTGAAACAACCAAATCTCCAAACTATGGCTTACCGGGTTTTCTGACGTTTTTTTTTTTTTTTTAAGGTGCAGGCATGGTTTTGTGATAAAATAACCTGCTTCGCAACCACGTAATTTCTGGTTCAGTTCCACTGTGTGACGCTTTAGGCAAGTGTTAACAACTATAGCCCTGGGCTGACCAAAGCCTTGAGTGGATTTGGTAGATAGAAACTTAAAGATACCCATCATGTATCTGCATACATAGAAATATAAAAGAATTTTTTTAAACACCGAATGGTTTTGAGGGCCCAACCAAGCAAAACAGGAATCAGTAGGGGTTCATAGGTAAAAAAAATCGTTGAGAACCACTGATTTACAAAGCCCCTCATTGGCTTGGTTTTGTTGTTGATGATAGTTATGATGATGATCATCATCATCATTGTTTAACGTCTGCCTTCCATGCTGGCATGTGAACACTTAATGTCTTTCTATTTATCCATTTCTTCTTTCTTTCCTCCTTTCACTTTTTCTCTTTTGTCTCTCTTCCTCCTCTCTGTCTGTGTGTGTGTGTGTGTGTATACATAGTTGGCATGATAAGAATTTTATTAACTTCCAAGAGAACTTTTGGAACATTGGCTCTCATAGCACACCACATAGAGCTATAAATAACAGCATGTAAATATTGGTTTGAAAAAAGCCATTTTGGATAGAAGTCAAAGGCTGATGGTAGAAGAGAAAGACGAGAAACATCAGCTGTAGAAATGAGTTGCGACGTCACTGGTGCCAAGCTGTATCGGCCTTTTATTTTCCCTTGGATTACACTGGTGGCATGGAGAGGGGAGGCTGGTATGCATGGGCAACTGCTGGTCTTCCATAAACCTTGCCCGGACTTGTGCCTGGGAGGGTAACTTTCTAGGTGCAATCCCATGGTCAGTCATGACCAAAGGGGGTCTCAGTATATATATAAATCTCTTTCATTCACAGAAATATCTGCAAAATACAGATGTAGTTGTCGCTTTGCTAAAATACTTCCTACTTGAGACTGCCACTCACTGACATTGCGGGTTTTCCAAGAGTGTCATGTGACCATATTTCTGTCAACTGGTAGTTAGATTCTCAGCCTCTCTCTCTCTCTATCTCTAGTACTTTTTATCTGTTGCTGTCTCCTTCTCTCTTGCTCTCTTTTGTTTTCTCTCTCTTTGTCTCTTTCTCTCTTTCCGTCTATCTATCTAGTTCTCTCTTCCTTTCTCCTTTTTCTCTCTTCTATCTATCCATCCATCCCCCTCTCTTCCTTTTTAGAGTCTAAAGGTTCTCAACAGGGGCCCGAGGCATTTTGGAGCAAAGGAGTGCTTGGGGTGTGTTATGAGACTATATGGGGGGGGGGGCGCTAGTAGTAGCTTTATTTTTGCATCTCTGCTACAGTCAGTTTAAAAAGAGGATCTAGTTAGTTTGAGTCACGAAATCAGCCCCCTTTAATTTTGCTCAGATTGTTTTCAAATTTGGGCTCTGGATAGAGTTTGGAATTTTGATTACACTTAACCAATTACTCTATCTCGTAAATTAAAGAACCTGATGTTATTTGGAATTAAAGTTGGAAAATTTGTGCAATTTTAGCCAATCAACAGACAGCGAGGCATTAACAGCTAGTTACCATAACATATGACAACTTGTATGTTCTATTCTGCCTCGCTTCTCGTCTGCACGTGGCCTCTCTGTATGTTTCGATTTTATTTTTGCAAAAACTTTATAATATATACATTACCTGTGCTTATATCAATTAGAATTTTATTTTAGGTATTTTTCGTGAATTTTCGTAGTATTTTACATATATTTCGTTAAGTTTTTCTGTGTTTTTATAATTTTTCCGTCATTTGTGAAGTTTTTCTTTGTTTGTTTACTTTTTGCTTGGTGGTAAAAGTCTAGAATGGCCTGCACCAGTCTGAAGGAGATATTAAAAGCAGAGGTGAATGCTGCATATTATTTTGAAGAAAAGGGTGTTATCCCTAAAAAAGATAAAAGTGTAGTAAATCTAGGCACAATATGACTAAGAAAGTGGTTCATGTGAATTTGTACTGTAATTGAAATAGTTACTTCTTGATGTAACACGAAAAAATAAGATATCAACTTGATGTCTAGATATCAAGTAGAAAACATAAGAGTATAGCTTTCGAAGATGTTGTTCCTTAAGATTGCACCTCCGTTATTACTTATGTGAACTTTTACGCCATCTCAGGTTCAGAAAAACAATTTCATCTTAAAATTTTTAAAATAATCAGGGAATTTTCATAGATTCTAATAATTATGTAATGAGGATAAACCAATATTTGTTAGTGACTAATGTTGCTTTAATTATTTCAATAAGTACTGGAGACAACTCCAGACATGTTTTGGTTTGATGACTTCAGCAAAGCATAGACTTTTCTATGCTTGCTGAAGCAGTGATGGGAGAATTACAAAATAAATAAACAGGAATGTGATTGAAATATGTCCAGGATCAGTTCAGTGTTTTCCAAAATAAATTGAAATAATATTAGTTAATGGCTAATATTGTTTTATCCTTACCACCCAATTATTTTTATTTATCTTTTTGATGGTCCCTGCATTAAATGTGTCATCACTGACTTAATTACTTTCTGTTTGATATTTTTCTTTTGGTCTTGTCATGCAAGTGACACCTCTGAGAAATTCTGCTGACTTGCATAAACAGACCTGTCCGTCTCGGATAAAGTCTTGGGTTTGGTTGTCAATTAACTTTTATTATTTTAATCACAACACTAATCCCCCTTCCCCTCTTCTCTTTGTCTTTATCCATTTCACATTAGTTTTCCTCTCCCCACCACCACCACTACTGGCCTAAATTGTTGTAGTTGTTGTATTGGGATGACTACAACACTTAAACTCCATGTCCTTTGTTATTTATTTTTTTCATATGTATTGGCTTGGTGGTTAGAGCATCAGGTTCACAATCATGAGGTAATGAGCTCGAATACCTGACTAGGCTGTGTTCTTGAGCAAGACACTTTATTTCACATTGTTCCAGTTCACTCAGCTATAGAAATGAGTTGCGATGTCACTGGTGCTAAGCTGTATCGGCCTTTGCTTTTCCCTTGGATAATATCTGTGGCATGCAGAGGGGAGGCTGGTATGCATGGGTAACTGCTGGTCTTCCATAAACAACCTTGCCCAGACTTGTGCCTTGGAGGGTAACTTTCTGGGTGCAGTCCCATGGCCATTCATGACCAAAAGGGGCCTTTACCTTTATCCAAAGTTAGTACTGTCTCGAGCTCTGAGAATCATAGGGCCAGTTACTCAGTTTACATGGCATGTAAGTGCCTGAGTTCACAACATTACCCTTGAACAGGACACCAGTCCTGTTCAAAAATACAACACATTGCCCAGTCTTTGAATTGAAACCACAATCTTGCAATCACGAGTACAACATCTTGACCTTTAGGTTACATGCCTTCACGTGTTATTCAAAAGGCTAATCTAACTATTTTATAGCGTTATTCCAATTCTTGGCCTACCTTTGCCCTTCAAAGAGGCAAAATATGTCCATTCACAGAGCTACAGCTTTTAAAGATAGGTATTTCCAACTCAGACTCCTACTTGGTGAGTTACTGAGCACCTATACCTAACTCCATTCATGATCTGCACTTGTACATGCCAAAGGGAGCCTCTTTGTTAGAAATAGCTGTCAGATCTCTGTCAAATCATACCATCTATCTAAAAAGAAGGAAGTACATAATGAATGATTTAGTCCTTAACAAATTCAGTCTGGGAAAAATATAAAATGGTTGTTGGTGCAACATCTTTAATCATAAGTCTTTTTACTCAGTCAAGGCGAACTTTGGTCTAAATGTGTTAACTATTAAGGGAATCTCTGTGTGACTTATTAACTGCTAGAAATAGAAGCTAAGTCTCTTCCAAATAATACCACAATGTCTTAAATATAGAAGAGTGGGTTGGATAATGTAGTCCTAGAGGTACACAATGTCTGAATAACAGACAGGATGGCTACAGCTTGGATGTCTTTGATTGTAGGCCTGCTCACTAAGACTTGGGGGCTGAACAACAATGAGAACAACATCTACAATGACTACTATCCTTTTTTCTTATGCAATCATTACAGAGCTCTTTTTTATTTTATTTACCCCCACCCCGCTCTATCTGCGACCACCTAATTCAGATCTCTTTCTATTGAGAGCAATCTCTATTTTGTCATTAACAATTGCTTTCTAAACTTCTTTGAATTGTTTCCAATTTTTGGCTAAATATCAAAACTTGGTCTTTGTTTAGGTTTGACATATGGAATTTTCCCCTGTTTTTGTATCAGTTATAAATACTTGACCTCACCATCACAAGCCAACAAAGGCATTTCTCTGTGGTCGTTTGCCCTGCTAGAAATAGCAGCTAAATCTTCTTCACACAGCAACTTACCAAACAAAAAAGCAATAAGGAAGAATACATTGCATAACATCTCATGTAATATGAATAACAGAATGAAATTAATATTCGATATATGAAGCAGAATGTATAGCAAGGAAATTTCTTCTCAATACTTGAAGAATAAAGCGTTATCCTAATAAAGAACCAAAATTTCATCAAATAGATAAGCAGATTACATAAATGTAGTCCTGGAGATCCTACATCTGACATACAACATATCCAGGACTATGGATGGGATGGTGTGGCTGTCATGCCTTTGTTTGGGAGTCTAGTCAATTAGTTGATTTATAAGTGTAGTTGAATAAACTTTGAAGAAGCAGAGCTTGGAACAATATGTGTCCCCCTTCTTTGTTATTCTGATGTTTTATCCTTTGTCTTTAGAGTCTGTAATAAATTCTAAAAATTTCAATGATTGCCGAATGGTGGAACCGATGTGTGCAGGTATGGCCAAGTAGTTTATACATTCAATTCTTAACCATGTTCTAAAATTTGATCCCACTGTGCAATACCTTAAAAAAAGGGTTCTTTTAGCATGGCCTTCAACTGACTCCCAGCCTTGTGATGGAAACTGGGCCAACAGGAACTAGCAGACATCTTTCTAATGGTGACAGTACCTGTTAGTCGATGGCCCAGTCTTAGAACACACAAGATGGTCACATCCTACCATCTTGGAATCAGTGGGTCATACTGATTCTGCCTGAGGATTATGTTAAGGGTAACACGTGTCTAAAGATACTCAACTACTTAGACTACAATTCTTAGACTACAATTAGGTGAACTAGTGGAACCCTCACTCATCAGAACAGATACCAGATCCATATATAATAAATAATGTCCCAAATTCTCAAACATTAACACCTGTTTTACTCGTCTTCCCTATGTTCTCGTTACTCTGACAGATCCACACGAGAAATTCAGATCCATCCTTTCCTCAACTGTAAAAGTTGTTCATAATTTAGGTATAAGGCCAGCAGTTTTGAGGGGAGGGCATTAGTCAATTACATCACCCCCTCCCCTCTCAGTGCGAGATTGGAACCTTATTTCATTAATTCCACACCCCCAAGAGGAATAAAAAGTAAAGCTGATTTCAGTAGGATTTGAACTTAAGATGTAAAGAACTGTAATAGCTACTACATAATATTTCGTCAAATGCTTAACAGATTCTGCCACCCTGTCACTTTTTAGGGGTTTTTTTCAGCCACAATAACTTAACCAAGAATAATAGACATAACTATACAGTGGTCACATCAACCTCCTAGAAATAGAAGCCAAATCTCCCTTAAGTCACATCCTACCATCTTAGGATAAATTGGTAATATGGACTGAGAAAAGAATTACTTCCTGAAACAAGATGGGATGGTCATAATCAAATTGCTTTACATCATGTGTCTGCTGGATCAGAGTAGCTAACCTGGGGTTAAAACCATATTTATGGATGTCAAATGACTAAAATGAATGTTATTATCGTAAAATATTTAGTTTCCTCATTGTATTTAATTTGAGTATTTAGTCT
The DNA here is from genome assembly GCF_001194135.2 of Octopus bimaculoides. Lineage (NCBI taxonomy): Eukaryota > Metazoa > Mollusca > Cephalopoda > Octopoda > Octopodidae > Octopus > Octopus bimaculoides. The sequence goes on along the minus strand of NC_068987.1, from coordinate 19,818,289 downwards.
AATGACTGTAAATCATGGGACGTTTTGGCAGAGCCATTTTGGAGCTGTCTGTTTGGCATCACTGATTTAACACTAATTTAACATCAGACGTTTTAAAGATCTCTCTTGTTCTCTCTCTCTCTCTCTTTTTCTCTCTCTCTCTTTTTCTCTCTCTCTCTCTCTCTCTCTCTCTCTCTTTCTCTCTCTGTCTCTCTTTCTCTCTCTCTTTCTCTCTCTCTCTTTCTCTCTCTTTCTCTCTCTGTCTCTTTTTCTCTCTGTCTCTTTCTCTCTCTGTCTCTTTTTCTCTCTGTCTTTCTCTTTCTCTCTCTGTCTTTCTCTCTCTCTCTCTCTGTTTCTTTCTCTCTCTGTCGCTTTCTTGCTCTTTCTCTTTCTTTATCTTTCTCTTTCTTTATCTTTCTCTTTCTTTCTCTTTCTCTTTCTTTCTCTCTCTCTCTCTGTCTTTCTCTATGTGAATGAGGAGAGGAAAAGTGTTTGTCAATCAGTCATGTTCAATTAATATGTAATGTCCCTCCCCACTCTCTCTCTCTATTTCTGTGTATGTATGCATGCATGTTTGTGTATGTGTGTGTGTGTGTGTGTGTGTGTATATATATGTGTGTGCACCTCCAATATAAAAAATTACTGTCACCGAAAAGTGTTAAATGTCCGAACAGCCAAGCCCAATTAGCTCCTTTCAGTGACTCTCTACATAAAATTGGACAAATCTGCAAGTGTCAATGTTTCTCTCCTGCAATCTTTTAGATTATATCTAATCCCTTGATTTCCTGATTGCAGATGATCCAATAATGGAGCTTCTTACATGGTCATCTGATCTGCTACAAATAACAACCAAATATCCTTCAAACCACACCCAAGCATCATAAAAAAAAAAAGACACATTGGACAAATTTAGTGTAGAGTTGTTGTTGGCACTCCGTCGCTTATGACGTCGAGGGTTCCAGTTGATCTGATCAATGGAACAGCCTGCTCGTGAAATTAACATGCAAGTGGCTGAGCACTCCACAGACACGTGTACCCTTAACGTAGTTCTCGGGGAGATTCAGCGTGACACAGTGTGACAAGGTTAGCCCTTTGAATTACAGGCACAACAGAAACTGGAAGAAAGAGTAAGAGAAAGTTGTGGTGAAAGAGTACAGCAGGGTTCGCC
>NC_068987.1:19812242-19816357 GCF_001194135.2 Octopus bimaculoides | reverse complement strand
TTTTTTTTTTTTGTTTTTTTTTTTAATCTGACAGTGTAGCTCAGACTACAGTGTCTGATTTCTTTTTTCTTTTTTTTTTAAGTTTATTAAGACAGTAAGGTGTTGTGAGGGAGTTTAGGTTGCTATTTTGAGCAGATTGTATGGCTACATATATTCTCCTTTGTTGGTTTGTGAAACTTAGTTGTTATTTAACTCCAGGTTAGCTCTGATCAAACAGATCTAAGATGCAGGTAAAACTTATGACTATACTGTTTTTTCTTTAGACAGTGTTTGTAGGGCTTGCTTTACACAATGTGTCCTCCCTATTATCTTTATGACAGCACAATGAAATGAGACCTATTTAGCTGCTTTCTTGTTGACTCTTTCCACTGAGTAAATACATAGAGCAGAAGGTAGCCAAAGGTATCTCTGGAGGAAGTGGTTCAAATCTAAAGCTGCTCAGATGAAATGATACGAGATGATAGCTAAATGGAACTGTGTGCTGATATACAAATCTATTCAATATGTCATAGAAAACAAAACAAACCATACATTAAATCAGTAAATCTATCATGTGTATGTATGTGTGTGTGTGTGTGTTTACCTGAGGTGATGTTAGTTAGAGGGATGTAAATAAGTTAGTTTGCCTTTGCTACGTGGAATGTCATGTTATGATTCATTTGAATCAATGAAGCCGAGTAAATATTACTTCAAGTCACTGCACTGCATGAAACCAGGAACATGTCATTGGGAATAAATCAATTAAACTACCTTTTAAGAAGCTTTGCTCTTCTGGAGCAGGGGCAGGAATTTTTATTTATTTATTCTAGTTACTGTCCACTACTTCTTTTAATCAGACACTTTGGGAATGAAGTCTTGCTGATTTCCTGTTCCCATCCTTCCATTTTTTTTTTTTTTTTTTTTTTTCTAATTTATTTATTAGTGATACTTTCATCTTCTCTAAAAGTTTTACTGAATACTATAAATGTTTTTCTTTTTGTTCATTTTTACTTTCTGCATTTATTTATTTATTTTCTTCTCTTCAAAGAATTTGTTTCAATTATGGCCACTTTCTATGTAATGCTTAGGAGAATTAATATGAAATCTGGGACAATTTCATTGAAATTGCTTCTGTTATTAAGAGGGGAATCTTGATTAGGTTATTGATAAAAGCACCTTGCTCTCATGGTGGGAACATCACACATTGCAAACTGATTTTGAAGGTTAAATTTGGGTATTTACTGAATGCTGTTGCAGTTTAGCTTCAGGCCAGCTTTGATCCAGCAGAACTATGATCAAAGGGCGATCAGCCATAACGATCCTATACGTTTCTTTTTAGTTTTATTTTATTCTACTTTATTTTCATAGTGTAACTATAACGTTTATCTGATGTATCCTTTTACTTTTTTTTTTTTAGACAACCCATTGAGATTTCAGAGATTTCTAGCATGTTGAACAACCATGTATTGTCTGTCATTAACTTGTGGACATTGATGGGTTATTAATCAATCTGTTGTTACCATTGTTTTATGCCTAAAAAGATGGCGAGCTGGCAGAATCGTTAGCCCGCCGGGTGAAATTCTTAGTGGTATTTCGTCTGCCGTTATGTTCTGAGTTCAAATTTCGCTGAGGTCGACTTTGCCTGTCATCCTTTCGGGGTCGATAAATTAAGTACCAGTTATGCACTGGGGTCGATGTAATCGACTTAGTCCCTTTGTCTGTCCTTGTTTGTCCCCTCTATGTTTAGCCCCTTGTGGGCAATAAAGAAATAATTGTTAGCATACCAGGCAAGATGTTTAGTGGCATTTCATTTGTCTTTATAGTTTGAGTTTGAATTTGCCTTTCATACTTTCAGGGTCAATAAAATCAGCACCAGTTGACTACTGGGGTCAATGTAATTGACTTACCCTCTTCCCCCAAACTTAAAACCATTATTTTATGCCTTGGGTGGTGAGCTGGCAGAATCGTTAACATGTGAGTCAAAATGTTTAGTGGCATTTCTTCTGACTCTCTATTCTGAGTTCAAATGCTACTGAGGTCAATTTTGTCTTTCATCCTTTCGAGGTTGATAAAATAATATTCTGGTCAAGTACTGTAACGAATATAATCAACTTGACCCCTTAGCAAAAAATTGCTGGCCTTGCACTGAAATTAGAAAAAAGAAAATTTGATGTTGTCCTAAAGGTGTTAGCACAGTATCTTGTTACTCTTGCTCCCATGAGACAGCAAGATGGCTTCGAAATGACATCTCTCTCAACCAATGACACAGTAACATGGTTGTCCTGGATATGAACTCCCATCTCTGTCTTAAGTTAGTAGTCTTGTATCTTATGCATATTCTTGTTTTGAGCTCTGTGTAGGTTATACACATTAGGGTGAGAGAGAGATGTGAGTGCATCAAGTAAGTCTGAGTGAAGCTGGCATAGATAACAAGCAGAAGTAACTATTAGCGCTGTTATATGGATACAGTCAGAGGACATTACCCATTTGTGGGTCAGTTGTAGTGGGAGTAAAGTAAAATTTTGTCTATCAGCCATACACCTTTTTCTTTTTTGTGGTGCAGTCTAGTCTGTGTATGTGATTAGTGATCCTATATCCACAAGAAGGCTAATCATATAAATGTGAAAAGCACTCTTTTATTCCTAGAAAGGCTTGTCTCTTTGTGGAGTTGGAAAGGCTTGTCTCTTTGTGGAGTTGGAAAGGCTTGTCTCTTTGTGGAGTTGGAAAGGCTTGTCTCTTTGTGGAGTTTTCATTCTTTCCCCCAATGAAGGCAAGCCCTCAAAAACAACAGGTTTTATCTATTTGTTTGTGAGTTCACCTCATAATCATAAGATTTTAAAAGCAATTCCTTGACCAGACAGCGCATTATCTTTGACAAAGGCACTTGATTTTTATGTTCTTCCAGCCTACTTAGCTACAACATGTACCAGCCAACAAGTACCTCTCTCCAGCAGTCATGTCTTGGATGTTTTGCCCTCTGTCTACTCACAATAATATAAGCACTTAAAACTATTAGCAAAAGCATGATACATGTTACTAGGCCATGTTAGCTTGCAAGTATGGCTTGGTAACATAAAATACAAGGAATTATGGCTGTATTTTATTGTTTACTTGTTTGTCATAGGCCTGTGGCTATACTGTAATACTGCCTTGAAGGGTTTTGTCAAACAAGTCAACTCCAGTATTTTATTTTTAAGTCTGGTATTTGTTCTATTGTTTCATTTTCCAAATTGCTTAGTTACAGGAATGTAAATGAATCAACTCCTTTCGTCAAGCAGTGGTGGAGGACAAACATGCACACAGACACACACACATACATACATGAGAAGCTTCCAGCACAGTTTCTGTCTATCAAATTCACTCACAGGGCATTGTTCTGCTGGGGGCTATAGAAGGTACAGTCCCAAGGTGCTGTGCAGTGGGATTGAACCCAAAACTAAATGGTTTCAAAAGCAAGCTTCTTAACCACATGGTCATTCATGCCCATCGTTATTAAGCTGCTGCTTCGAATAAATTAAAACAAAGACTGAAATTTGAATGACTTTAAACCAGGAAGTTTGTATCCTGGACTCAGATCAGTCTCAGGCAGGTTGATATCAAGAGTTAATATTCTGCATAGCCAAAAATCTATTGTGTTCTGGTTTTTGTTTGTCTCTTCTGTTCCTTTGGCATTATTGTAATACATGATGATGATGATTCCCTTAATATTCTATGCAGCCAAAACTTTCTTCTATCTTGTCCAGCTCCCAATACCTTCGATGGAGTGGGGATGAAGAACGTACATTAACTTTACTACTGTTTATAATTATCATCATCATCACCATTTTATGCTCCAGCTAGCCAAAACTTTCACTTATTTTGCCCTGTCCAATCTATGTCAGCACATGGGGAGGAGTGGAATGAAAAAAAAAAATAATAATAATATTGAAAGGCTGATGGTTAAACCAATGATGATGATAATGATGTTGATGTTTTGGTTTCTTTGCCGAAAAACTGCCAAAATACAATAATTTTGTGCCAATATTTAACAAAGCTCGACAACGGTTACCTTCAGTAAAATTTGTAATGTAATGCTAATTAACTTTAAGCTTCTCGGCAAAGAGAGACTGAATGGTTACTTTTTTTTTTTTTTTTTT
>NC_068987.1:19807894-19812232 GCF_001194135.2 Octopus bimaculoides | reverse complement strand
TTTTTTTTTTTTTCTTTTCGTCTTTTCCTCCTATTGGTAGAACCAGATAAAAACTGTGGAAAACTGGCCTGTGAAATTTGGCTACATTTCATGCTTTGGAGGGGGGATGGATGATTTTGTTGGTGGTGGTGGTGTTACCGTTCAAGAAGGTTTGTTCTTCTCGGCATTGTTCACCATCAAATTAGACGTAAGTATCTGGTGGTAAGTTTAAGGGTGTTTATTGTAGTCTGTCTAATCTAGGTCACCCTTCTTTACCTACAAAACCCATTCCAGCCGTTTCTCTAATGATGCTAAGCTGTATACATTGCATTACAGCGAGCTAATGAGGTGGCCTCTACATTGTTGCTTAACTTTGGAGAAATAGCAACCAAATCTCCCTCAAATTACAAACCCTTTTCAAAATGGAAGAACCATGCTGAATAATAATTATCCTACATACGATGTCCGAGAGAATGACGAGATGACCATGACCTTAATGCCATTGATCATATGTCTGGTCAGTCAGTCAGGTTACCACCTGTAACAAAGCCTAATAAAATACAAATCATTGAAGGAGTAGGCTTTTAAGGATTCAGGTTGCTCCCTTATCACCAAAGGCTAATAAGACTCTTAACTAAGTGTTCAACTGCAACACAGCCATATGCACGCAAGCATGTGCTCACACATACTCAAAATTTGAAGTCATTATTAAACTCGGGCTTTGGAATACAACAAAACATGTTAACCTTTTGAATTCTTGCCTTCAGTCCTCAACACTTAACAATTTCTGTCTGGTCCTTTTAAAGTCCATTCAACAAACTGGGAATAATTGAAAAGCCTTAACCTTGTTGCACCATATTCCTGTTATAGTGGGAATAAGTTAAGTGTCATCTCTGCTAGATTCCTGGTAAAGTGGTAATGAACAACAACATCATTATTTAATGTTTGTTTTCCATGCTGGCATGGGTTGAATAGTTTGATAGGAGCTGACCAGCTGAAGGGCTGTTCAGGCTCCATGTCTGTTTTGGCATGGTTTCTATGGCTGGATGCTCTTCCTAACACCAACCACTTTACAGAGTGTAGTGAGTACTTTTTATGTGGCACCAGCACTTACGAGCCTGCAAGATCAGGGATACTCAACTGGAGAGAGTTGCAAAGGACAAGCCCATATGTAAGGGCAACCACACTTAGCTTGATGTGTCTTTTCAAGCACAGCAAACCACCAGGAGTCTCGGTCCCCTGTCATACCCTCTGTGAGTCCCAATGTTTGTAGACCCCTTGTGTAGAAAAAGATGCAGCCACTTCTGTCTATTAGTTTGCCTGCAGCCATTACTCTTGAGCTACATATGCAACTATTATTTTTTTGCTCAAGAGCCCAGGTGGAGGGTAAAGTTACACGCAGGGACTCAGATCTAAAAGGGTTAAAAAAAGAAAATAATATTGTTTTATTTGCCAGCTTTTAAAAGGATAGTGTTTTCTGTAGATGCAATTTGTAGTCTTTTAATAACAGCAGGTTTGAACTCTGAATGTTTTAACTAATTCAGTCTTAATCCAATCCCTAAGGCTACATTCACTTGCTTTTTATAGTCTTAATATTAATTTGTCCTTTTGTTATATCTTTTTGTAAAATAATCCCTAAACCAGTAACCTTTGGAATTTGCTAATCTCCCATATTTTTAAGGTTTCTCCTTTAATATCATATATATTTGTTTTCATTTAATATCTGAATTGTGAATTACTCACATTGACATTGTATTGTTGTTCATATTGTTGTTTGTTTTAGTCCAGAGTCAGCTGTGACTGAATCAAAAGTACTGGAATTGTGACTGCCCTGTCCCTTTCCTGGGGCTTTGCATATCTAGGATTACATTATACATGTGTTGTTCAGTAGACAGTTGGGTTGCCACTTGGAGCAGCTGGTGTGTCTTTTATTGGGTCAATAAAAACTGTCAATCTGGTTGAGAGTTGTCTTTAAGATACCTAGTTTAATCCAGTTGGTCGTTTGTTTAATAATTGTTTTTCCATGCCCACATAGGTTTAGATCAGGGGTGGGGAAACCCCCGCCCGCGGGTGCAACTGTTCCTATGAGCCCATTTTATTGCACCCGCGGACTGGTATGCTTGTATGTACAAAATATAGTAAATTTTTCAATTATAAAATTTATACAATATTCATACGCCTATTTGTGACAATAGGTCATGTTTTCACTCCAACTTAAAATGGATAGACTCGGACAGAAAAATCCTCCAGTAATTTCCATTTGAATGGAAATTTTGTTTTGACTATAAAACACATATTGCTAGGTTTGTACCACCCCCTTGAGACCCAACTACATTCTAGCTGAAAAATATAGACTACCTCATAAGTAATATAGACATCCTAAATTCAGTGGCAGCATTAATGAAAATGTTACGCGTTAATTTAAGGTCTTAAACTTATCTTTATAGATAGATATATATACAAGATTTACAGATATAAGAGATAGAACTTGAGATCTGCCCACCAACCTTTTTTTTTGGAAACTTTTGCCTGCTGCACTAAAAGGTTTTCCCTGGTTTAAATGGAGTGTTATTTCAGAGTTTTATAACCAGATGCCCTTCCTTGTCTGTGTTTTTTTAATTACAGGATTTATTTATGTCACAGGTCTTCAAAAGTTCAGAGCAACTGGTTATAACATCAGTGTGGATTGTTTACATGGGCACTGCTTTGCTCAAATAATGACAAGCATGGAATATAAACATTGTCACACACACACACACACACACACACACACACACACACACAAACATGCACACACTGGGTTTCTTGCAGTTTCCATCTGTCCAATTCCTTTGCATGGTATTGGCTGGCCCATGGCCATGGTTGAAACACCCAAGATAGAAGAACTAAGCCTAATGGCATGTGGTTGCACAGTGAACTTTTTACCCTCACGGCCATTCCTGCATCTATTTCCTGAGATCAAATCCTACTAGGGAGTATATTATGAACACTTGTAATTTACTAACAGTAAATCAACGGCATCCACTTCTCTTTTTACTAAAATAAACCCTTTGAAGCCAATGAAGCTTGCTTTTATGTGGGGAGGGGGGCTTTGAGCTTGCTAGAAATAGTAGCTAAATCTCTCGAATCGCACCCTATCATTGTAATAGGGAAAGGACATTGAATAATGTAGTTTTTGATACACTGTATTAGAAAAAAACCTGTTGGTCATAACTAGGAGATCTTTGATCATTGTTCTGTTCAATCTCGAGACTAAACTCAGACGAAACACTAACTCCTTCAAGAAAGTTTCTACATGGCTGCATTATTAACCAGAAACAGAACCAAATGTTCCTAAAATTTCACCCTATCATAAGAAACAAAGAATGTATTGGATAAAGTAGCCCTAAAAACACTTTTTGTTATTGTTGTTTTTTGTTTTTTTGCGGGAAAAAAAAAAGTGGTCAGAGTATGAATGTTTTTGATCCTAAGCCTTCCAGACTAGGAGTGGCCAGGCACGAAATAACAACAGCAAAGAATAATATCTCTGCTTGAAAAATAAATCACATCTGGTAGTAAATCTTTTAGATTTGGCCTTCATAGAGATATTGTTGCTTATTGTCAGTTCAATTGTAAAAGCATGTATTTGCTCAGGCTCATATAAGCATGTTTGCATATGCACATGCCCTAATATATGCATGTATATGTAGACACATAAATATATATTCACATGCACATGTATATGCATGCACACTTGTGCATCGTTGCTATACTTGTTTCTTTTTCTTGGCTCTCTCTCTCTCTCGTTGTATTAATGCCCACCCATGCTATTTAACCATTCCACGTACATACACTACACAGTGTGTTAGGAAGAGGCATTCATCCAGAAAATAGTGGGGGGTGGCCATACAATTGATATAGTGACGGTTCCGCCTGGTAGATCGGGCACTTGAGTAGCCATGTCCAATCCATGCAAGCATGAAACGGTAAAACATAACATTATATGAGACAGTATCAAAGAATAGCGTTCCGCTTGTTCCATATGTGTGCATGCACTAGAAATATACATTCGGACACATGGAGTTATTGTGTGTGTGTGTGTGTGTGTGTGTGTGTGTGTGTGAATATATGTGTGAGTATGTGTGTCTTTAGAGATATATATGTGTGATAGAGCTTATACTTTGTATGTGTATGAGAGAGAACATGTGCATATAACATACACATGTACATACATACATATATATATATATATATTTATACATACATATATATATATATATATATATTTATTTATTTATATATATATTTATTTATTTATATATATATTTATTTATTTATATATATATATATTTATTTATTTATATATATATTTATTTATTT
>NC_068987.1:19804246-19807884 GCF_001194135.2 Octopus bimaculoides | reverse complement strand
TATATATATATATATATTTATACATACATATATATATATATATATATATTTATTTATTTATATATATATTTATTTATTTATATATATATTTATTTATTTATATATATATATATTTATTTATTTATATATATATTTATTTATTTATTTATATATATGTATGTATATATATGTATGTATGAGACAGAACAGCAAGAGACAATTCCAATCTCTTGTTCTAACTTTCCACCATTTGTGATTCCCTGACACCTTCACCCCCAACCGTCACTGTTAACCTCAAACCAGGTTATATGGGCTGGGAATGTCGCCTTGACATAGAGGAAATAAAAAGTTATTGGCTAGATTCGAATGTCTGAAGTTATTCTTTCAGATATGCACAAACCCATGTATATGCACGCATGCATGCACACTTTCACTCTCCCTCCTGCTCTCTCTTTCTCTTTCTCTCTTTCTCTCTCTTTGTATGTATGTGTGTGCATGTGAAATTGTGTTCTGTTTGCATGTGATTTGGTGTGCATGCACAAAGAAATGCTTGTGTGTGTTTATATATATATGTATATATAAATAAATAAATAAAGCAGAGGCATAGCTACATGGTTGAGAACCTCGCTTTGCAACCACAGGATTTGGGGTTTAGTCCCATTGCACAACACTTGAGGCAAGTGTCCTCTACTATAGCCCCAGGCTGATCAATGCCATGTGAAAGAATTTAGTAGAGGGGAAACTGTAGAAGCCCGTCACATAATTTGCCTACGTGTTCCTTTGTGTTGTTTGTCAACCCACCACCACTTGACAACCATTGTTGGTTTGTTTACATTCCCTTAACTTGGTAGTCTGGCAAAAGAGATCAATAGAATAAGTACCAGACTTTAGAAAAAAACGTAAGTACTTGAATTGGTTTGACAAGGGCCTTTCGTGGCAGTACCCCAGTATGGCCACAGTCTAATGACTGGAACAAGTAAAAGATGAAATATATAATATATATATATATATATATATATATATATATATATATGTGTGTGTGTGTGTGTGTGTGTGTGTGTGTGTGTGTGTGCCTTCGAAACGCAGAGTAGATGAAACAGGGACAACTGACGAAGGGTATACTTTTTATGTTGCATGTCTCGTTTCTCTGTTTTTTTCATTGTTTAAGAAAAGTTCGTTTTCTATGTTTTTGTTTTTATGTTTTCGTTTCTCATCGTGTTTAACGTTTTTTTTTTAATGTCCTGTACCCATATATGCATATATGCATACATTTATATATTATTTATATTATATATATATATAAATTTAAGTTACAATATATGGATTCAAGTAATCAGGTAGTACTTGTGAAAATAAATCCTTAATGTGTCATTCTATAAAACATTTAGATATAGATATAGTACAATACTAGAGAAAACAATAAGGTGTATATAAAGTCATAAATGATAGAAATAGATTGATGAAATTTTACTTAACAATAAGAAAATTCAAATATGACAAATTGTTATGTAACTTAAAAACATCTGAATAATTTATATTATTATATTTAATGATAAAAGAATTATGTCTGCACTCATGCAAAAAAAATCTTTCAAAATATTTGAATTTTCTTACTGTTGAATAAAATTTTTATCAAACTCTTTTTCTGTCATTTATGACTTTATATATTGAAGGCATTGCCAAATAGTTATGAAGTTTACTTCACAATCATTGTCTTGGGTTTGATCCTGCTGTGTTGGGATCAAACTGTGTTGGGATACTTGGGTAAGTATCTTTTACTATAAGCCTCAGATAAACCCAAGCTTTGTGACCAAAATTGGGTTGATGATGACTGTGTGTAAGCCTTCAACACCTTTCCCAAAAATTTTAAGCCTTGTGCTTATAGTAGAAAGAATTATTAAAACAGCAAACTGTGGCAGAATCATTAGCATGCCTGACAAAATGCTTAGCATCATTTTGCCTGTCTTTTTGTTCTGAGTTCAAATACCAACAAAGTCAACATAGCCTTTCATCCTTTCAGGGTCCATCAATATAATAAAATAGCAACCAAGTACTGAAGTCAATATAATCAGCTAACTCCTTCCCTCTAAAATTTGCTGGCATTATGCCCAAAATTAGAAAGAATTATTATAATTATTACTATTATTATTATTATTATTATTATTAAGGTGAGGGCAACGAGCTGGCAGAATTGTTAGCACGCCGGGTGAACTGCTTAGCAGTATTTCATCTGTCTTCATGTTCTGAGTTCAAATTCCACCGAAGTCAACTTTGCCTTTCATCATTTCAGGATCAATAAAATAATTACTAGTCGAGCATTGGGGCCGATGTAAACGGTTTAACTTCTCCAAGACTGCTGGCCTTGTGCCAAAATTTGAAACCATTATTAAGGTGGTGAACTGGGGAAATTGTCAGTACATCTGACAAAATGTTTGAGTGTTTCTTCCAGCTCCTTCATGTACAAGTTCAAATACCACCAAACCCAACTTTGCCTTTCACCCTTTTAGGGTCAATGGAAAAGAAATGTACAAGTAGGAGTGGCTATGTGGTAAGAAGCTTGCTTCCCAACCATATGGTTCCGGGTTTTAATCCCACTGTGTGGCACCTTGGGCTGACCAAAGCCTTGAGTGGATTTGGTAGACCGAAACTGAAAGAAGCCTGTCATATATATATTTATGTGTGTGTGTGTGTGTATTTGTGTGTTTTTGTGTCTGTGTTTGTCCTCCAATTATCGCTTGACAACCAATGTTGGTGTGTTTACATCCCCATAACTTAGTGGTTTGGCAAAAGACGCTGATAAAATAAATACCAAGCTTACAAAGGATAAGTCCTGGGGTTGATTTCTTCGCCTAAAAGGCGGTGCTCCAGCATAGCCGCAATCAAATGAGTGAAACAGGAGTAAGCAACATATTTGGGATGATGTAATCGACTAGGCCCATCCTGCCAAAATTTCAGGTTTTGTGCCTATAGTAGAAAGAATTACCCATTATTACTATTATAGAAATCAAAGTAGATATACAAAAATACCTTAGAAGTTGTTTTATTTCAATGTGGCCAACTGTATGCTACAAAATCTATGAACTACTTGTTCAGCTGTCAAGTTTAATATATAACATTACTGTTAATATTATTTTCTTATTTATAATTATTACTCTTTGCTGAACTTCTACTACTACTATTACAACAAAGCTCCACTAGTTTGTGTTCTTTTCTTTATTCTCTTAATATGAATTGAATAAGAATTGGTGCATAACTAGATAAATGCCAAGAGAGAGAAAACTGTGATATACAATTATGGAAGATGGTTCAGGAATTGAAATAATTTCTTTTTCGTCCTATATGCTACAATTTTTCAACATAAAACTTCCATTTATATTTTTATTATTCTTTTAAATATTCTTTGATTCCAGTATTTTTACTCAAAAGTTGTTTTTATTTTTTTAACAATGATCTGTTATTTTTAGATGGCGAGATATTTCTGCTATTTATCAATCTCTCTCTAACATTTTCTCACTTTCTATTTCTCTTGCTCTCCCTCTTTCTCACTCTCTGTCTCTTTCTCACTCTCTTTCTCTTTCTCACTCTCTCTCTCTTTCTCACTCTCTCTCTCTTTCTCACTCTCTCTCTCTCTCTCTTTCTCACTCTCTCTCTCTCTCTCT
>NC_068987.1:19793720-19803942 GCF_001194135.2 Octopus bimaculoides | reverse complement strand
ACTTCAGCTTCAATGACCTTACCATTTCATATTTCTACTGAAATCTATGCAGTTTCGGTCCATTGCTCAAGATCCTATACTGCGCATATTGTTTTCCTCATCCAATCCTTCATCCGCAAAATGAATCCCTATGGAACTTACTTCTCCAAATAGTATTTTTTTTTTTTTTCTTCAACTACTCACTTGCAACATTTCAAATTTAGCATTAACTATATTCTGTTCTACTCTAGGCACAAGGCCAAAAATTTTTAGATCGACTCCAGTACGCAACTGTTACTTAATTTATCGACCCCGAAAGGATGAAAGGCAAAGTCAACCTCGGCGGCACTTGAACTCAGAACATAAAGATAAACGAAATAACACTAAGCATTTCACCCGACGTGCTAACGATTCTGCCAGCTCGCCGCCTTATCTAGCATTAACTATATTAAGATACTGGTCTTGTAGTTACCTTTCTCTCTCTGTGTTCTTACTCTCCTTCTCTCTCTCTTTGAGAAGGGCTTCAAAGGCTGGTGTTGGTGAAAGAGAGCAGAATCCACAATTCACGGGTTGCTATAATAGGAAGGAGCATATCAAGATATGCAGTTTTCTTTAAAACAGGGACTTGAAACAGAATGGACCCCTCTAAAGGCACCCAAGGTAATTGTGGCATTAAACTAAGTTTTATAATTATAAGACACACACACATACACAGGATTATATTTGTTACTTTTTATTGTTGTTGAAATTTGACTTTGGAATTTGAGCACTGGATCAGTGACCCAGGAGACATCGAAACGGATATTATAATGTTGAGGAACAAGTATAATGTTGCTACAGTTCATGCACAACATCCACTTTTCTGTGCCCACATGGGTCAGATGGAATTTTGTTGAGGCATGTTTTCTATGGCTAAATGCCCTTCCTGTTGCTAACTCTCACTTGTTTCTAGCCAAGGCAATATTTCTCCATTACCAAGACACTGAAGACTGGAAATGAAGTACACTGCTTGGTGGTGACACTTGTTTACCACTATTATATGATGTCAGGCAGGGAGACAGTAACACATACTTACAAATACACACACACACACACACACACACACACATTATATATATGTACATGTACACACTCACACACATGTACAATAGGTTTCTTTCATTTCCATCTGTGAAATTCACTCACAAGGTTTTGATAGGTTCAAAGCTATAGAAGACACTTACTCACATTGTCACACTAAGTCTGAGCTTGAAACTATGTTTAGGAAGCATCCATGCCTACACACACACACACACACACACACACACACACATAGATTATAGATAAACATACAACCATAGTCTCACTGTGTGGCACCTTGGGCAAGTGTTTTCTTCTATAGCCTTGGGCCAACCAAGGCCTTGTGAATGGATTTGGTAGACTGAAACTGAAAGAAGCCCATCGTATGTGTATATGTATATGTATTTGTGTGTTTCTGTTTGTCCTCCCCACCATCGCTTGACAACCAATGTTGGTGTGTTTATGTCCCCGTAACTTAGTGGTTTGGCAAAACAGACCGATAGAATAAGTACTAAGCTTACAAAGAATAAGTCCTGAGGGCAATTTGTTCGACTAAAGGTGGTGCTCCAGCATGGCCACAGTCAAATGACTGAAACAAAAGAATAAAAGAATATATGAAACATATAAACATACAAGTATAGCGAAATGTGTGTATGTGTGTTAATATAAACATACACACGTGTGTGTGTGTGTGTGTGTGTGATGTATATGCCCATACACTCATTTAACAAAGTCACACAGATATACTGAGATGAGAAACTCAGTGTTTGCCAAACTTTATTAACTGTTATGCTTTATCTACTGCAAGCTGATTAGGCATTTATGACAGTTTAGTCTGTCATTAACGAAGATAGGATCTAAAGTTAATTGGCTTCTTAGATTGGATAATGTTTCTATGATAGGGAGAGAGAGAGGATGGATAGACAGACAGACAGATTGAGAGATAGATGTGTGGATGGCTTATTCACATTTTCTCAAGATTCACAGATAATTTATGAGTTGTGAATTATTTGAAATTTCAAAGTTTCCAATGTTATGTGTATGCACGGGTGGAAGTTTGATAGAAACCCAAAACTCTAAAGGCAATTAGAATGTTTCACGAGTTAAACAAAATATTTGGAGTTTCTCACCCCACTTTGTTTCTTTTTTTTTCGTGGCTTTTCTCCTTTAAAAATTGGAATATTCAATATAATATCCCGAATTTACGGTTATGCAGGATGTTCCTACAACTGGATTAGGAATCATTGGGTTTAGAGGTTATCAATTAGGAATCAGTAGCCTGTATTGGTCAGCTAGCATGCCAAAAGACTGGGTGTGTGGCAACAATTTGTATCCCTTAACTAAGATCTCCCAAGCACATACCCAGCCAATCTACTCCGCTATAGATAGGTACGGAGTGGTTACAAAACACTAGTTGTTGTTAAATCCCAGGTCATCCCTGATTGAGAATGCATTCTAATCATATCTAACATACATATTTTGTAATCACAATGCACCTAGGACTACATTATTCAAAGTATCCTTCTTTCCTAAGATACTAAGATGTGACTTGAGAGAGATTTAGTTACTATCTCCAGCAGGTCAAGTATCAGTACAGTTTATTTCCTTTGGCATTGTAGGCATGGTATAATTAAGCATGTTCTAAGCCTTTATTCAGTGGTCAAATCTAAATCCTTCCAGACACTACACAACAAGACACCGATCCTTCCCCTTTCCTCTCTCGAAATCACAAGAGCCAATCTCTTAACTTGAAAACCACTTACCAGCAAAATTTCGAGCAATTGACTAAATCATCTTATTTGTCTGTTATGATAAATGAAACCTTGATTGATTGATTAACTAAGCATATTGATTAAAAGCTGATATATTAATTACATTACTGAGTGTTCATGGTATGAACTGTTGACTTTATAATCAGTTGTCCAATTCCTTCGACTATCTCCTTTAGAGAATCTATTCAGAGCCTACTGTAAATTCAGCCAATATTAGAATTTCAATTGTTTTCAATCCATTCACAAATATTTTCACCGTATTTTTTTTTTATTTTTAGTTTGTAAAATAATTATAGCACTTTATTAGGCGGTAGTGAGCTGGCAGAGTCATTAGCATGCCAGGTGAAATGCTTAACGGCATTTCATCCATCTTTACACCCTGAGTTCAAATTCCACTGGGGCCAACTTTACCTTTCATCCTTTCGGGGTCGATAAATTAAGTACCAGTTGCAAACTGGGGCCAATTTAATCGGCTTAGCTTCTTCCTCAAACCTGCTGGCCTTATGCCAAAATTTCTTTTCATTTGCTTTTATGACAAATAAAACAATTATTTTTACAAGCCCCTCCCCTCAGATCTGTGGCCCTGTACCTATTACTAGAAAATATTTGGGTCATGGATTGGCAGAATTGTTAGGGCATCAGACAAAATGCCTCACAGCTTCACTTATAGTCTATATGTTCTGAAATCAAGTCCTGTTAATTATTACAAGATGTTGGTAGGATTTTGACTGAGAAAGTAAAGGACCAAAAGGAATGCCTCAAGCATTTTGTCCAACATGCTAGTGATTCTGCCCAACCACCATTTTATCTGCCATCATAATGATAAAGGCAGTGAGGGATTCTCCATACCTTCACTCTCCCCGCTAGAAACACCAGCCAAGTTTAAAAAAAGAAAAAAACATCTTGTCCAAGATATCCCTAAAAAGGCAAAATGTCAGTTGGAATGCCTTTAACTGGAAATGACCAAGAGATAAGCAACAACTGCACAATTTCCTGTAATTTGAGGTGCACGTCCTCGTTTTTATGAATACAACTATAGTTAATTACATTGGTTTCATTATTACAAGAGAGGTGGATGGTAGAATTAGAATTCTAGTACTGAACATCATCAATCATCATCCTTTAATCTATTTTCCATGCTGGTTTGGATGGCTTGACAAGAACTGGCAAAGTCAGGAGCCACACCTGGTTCCATAGTCTATTTGGCTTGGTTTCTACAGTTAGATGCCCTTCCTAACGCCAACCACTTTATAGTGTGTACTGGGTGCTTTTTATGTGGCACCATCACCAGTGCTTTTTACATTGCAACCACACTCATACCAATACTTTTTACACGTACATTCATTCACCACCAGAATTTAAATCATGCCGGGTTCAACTTTACCTTTTTCATCATTTCAAAGTCAATAAAATGATTACCAGTAATATATTAGCTATTTGTGTAGAACAGTAGCTCTCAACCAGGATCCATACGGCCGTTGGGAGTCCATATGGCCCTTGTTAAAATTTATCCTTCAATGAATCGGTTACACTTCTACAATACACAAAATATTTTAACAATTTTTTAATTCAGTTTCTAATAAATTTACACTATGATTAAATAAATAGGTGGACAAGTCACAGCTGAAATAAGGCATTGGAAAGGTCGCAAATGGAAGGAGGTTTATAGAAAGTTAAAAAACAACAATAAATAAATGAGTACTTGAATCAATGAGTTGAAATGTGTTGAGCAGACAACTTAGTAGAAATAGCAGCTGAATATCCTTCAAATTTTAAAAAGAAAGGCTACGTTAAATAATGTACTCCTAGATATACTGTTGTTGTTGGCACTCCGTCACTTACGACGTCGAGGGTTCCAGTTGATCCGATCAATGGAACAGCCTGCTCGTGAAATTAATGTGCAAGTGGCTGAGCACTCCACAGACACATGTACCCTTAACGTAGTTCTCGGGGATATTCAATGTGACACAGTGTGACAAGGCTGACCCTTTGAATTACAGGCACAACAGAAACAGGAAGTAAGAGTGAGAGAAAGTTGTGGTGGAGGAGTACAGCAGGGTTTGCCACCATCCCCTGCCGGAGCCTCGTGGAGTTTTAGGTGTTTTCACTCAATAAACACTCACATCGTCCGGTCTGGGAATCGAAACCGCGATCCTGTGACCGCGAGTCCACTGCCCTAACCACTGGGCCATTGCGCCTCCACATAAAAATATAATAGCAATTTTTTAAATATCAAATGGCAATGAGGGTTCATCTGAATAAAATAGGAATCAAGAGTTCATAGGTAAAAAAATGGTTGGAAAACACTGGTGTAGAGGGCCGCTCTTGTTGGCTCAGACATGTTAGATTTTAATAATGTCTTGTTAAATGTATACAATCATGCAAGCCTGACCAAGCCATGACAACATGAAAAGACAGATGTTAATTCAGATGTTATGTTAATGATTTTTAACAATCTTTGTACTTTACGTGGTCATGGAATCAGATGTTATTTATCCATCTATGTATATGTTGTAGTTTATCTTCAGTTCGCCTACAGAGACACAGATGTGAAACTGATGGTGAAAGGCAATGGGTTTTTATTTATTTATTTTGTGTGTGTGTGTGTGTGTGTGACATTGCTGGTAACATATGTTCTTTGATAAATTGGGAAAAAAACTTACAGATCAAAAGACAGCTATTGTGAAATGGAATGCTGTTGGTGGTGGTAGGGAGTTTATAAATATTGATATATGAGTATCTGTCAATTCGATTACCCCAATAAGCAATAATTCAAATAGAATATTTGAAAATTCATATCCCTCACCTCACCTAATTAATCCTGTCAATTCTGGTTTAGGGACACTTTGGTAATCGTTGGCTTGTTGCTCCTACCTGCAACTAATGAATAGATAATGTAGATACTTTAACCCTATAGCATTCAGATTACTCCATCAAATTTAATGCTTATTTGTTTACATTATTTTGAATTAATCATGCATTATCTCAGTTTCAAGATTCTGATGATGCAATTGTTTATTTTTAGAATGACATTGTAAGAGGCCGGATCCAGACAGTTTGAACATAAATTAGGGAGAGTATTTGGGTCAGATATGGTCAGTTTAAATACAAGAGAGTTAACATATGCATAGGAGTGGCTGTGTGGTAAATAGCTTGATTACAAACCACATGGTTCCGGGTTCAGTCCCACTGCTTGGCACCTTGGGCAAGTGTCTTCTACTATAGCCTCGGGCCGACCAAAGCCTTGTGCGTGGATTTGGTAGATGGAAACTGAAAGAAGCCTGTCGTATATATATATATATATATATATATATATATATATGTATATATATATGTATATATATATATATGTATATATATATGTATATATATATGTGTGTATATATATATGTATATATGTGTGTATATATATATGTATATATATATGTATATATATGTATATATATATGTATATATATATGTGTGTGTGTTTGTGTCTGTGTTTGTCCCCCCAACATCGCTTGACAACCGATGCTGGTGTGTTTATGTCCCCATAACTTAGCAGTTTGGCAAAAAAGACTGATAGAATAAGTACTAGGCTTCCAAAGAATAAGTCCTGGGGTTGTTTTGCTCGACTACAGGTGGTGCTCCAGCATGGCCACAGTCAAATGACTGAAACAAGTAAAAGAGTAATGCTGTTTCATTTGCATACACAGTTTTTTTTTTACAGCCCAACAAGCTTCTGCAATACCAGTGAATGTTTTATTCACTGTTTCCTATATATGATGTCTGATCAAAGTGTATCAACTGTTGCTATAGTAATGGAGCTAAAGTACCCTGTGAAATCACTTGGCATAGATTGACCTTGAATTCTCTATCTCTCTCTCTGTGCTCCATATCTCTTTTTGAAGTAGTACTCTACACCACTGTGAATTTTTTGAAAAATTTGCCTATTCAAAAATATTCTAGCAACTAGGGCATGTTTTCAAATGTGATTACTGCTTCAGTTTTGGCCAAATTTCTTAAAAATTGTTCTGAAATTCAATGATCTGTTTCCTGACTAGAATACTGACAAATATTAGTGTGTGTAAATAATGTGTGTGTTTGTATAAACGTACATACATATGACAAATAAAACAATTATTTTTACAAACCCCTCCCCTCAGATCTGTGGCCCTGTACCTATTACTAGAAAATATTTGGGTCATGGATTGGCAGAATTGTTAGAGTATCAGACAAAATGCCTCATAGCTTCACTTATTGTCTATATGTTCTGAGATCTTCTCTGTGTGTCTCTGAGTTTATCTCTTTCACTGTGTGTGTGTGTGTGACTGTTCATTTACTCATTGACTGTCACCTATCCTAGTATGTGCTATCATCCCACATCTCTGTCTCTATCTGTCATTCTGTCCCTCATTTCTATATATGGTGTTAAGCTTGGCTGGATGAATCAACCAACCAACCAGTGGCTGTTATTATATAAAGATCATCATGATTATTATGAAAGCAAAAGCAGTGAGCTGGCAGAATTAACACATCAGGCAAAGTGCTTAGTGGCATTTCTTCCAACTTTTTACATTTTGAGTTCAAATGCTGTTGAGGTCGGCTTTGCATTTCATCCATTCAGGGTCTGTAAAATAAGCACAAGTGGACCACTGGCATGATGTGATCAACTTACCGACTCCCTCGAAAATTGCTGACCTTCTGCCAAATTTCAAAAACTATTATTATTTAAGCTGCAAGCAAAGGCGTTGGGCTGGCAGAACCATTAACACGTGGGACGAAATGCTTGGCGGTATTTTGTCTGCTGCTATGTTCTGAGTTCAAATACCGCTGAGGTCGACTTTGCCTTTCATCCTTATGGGGTTAATTAAATAAGTACCTGTTAGGTACTGGGGTCGATGTAATCTACTTAATCCCTTCCTCCAATTTCCCAAATTTGAGGCCTTGTGCTTCCAGTAGAAAGGGTTATTTAATCTGCAAGCTGGCAGAATCATTAGTACACCAAGCAATATGCTTAGTAGCATTTCCTCTTTTTTTTTCACATTCTTAGTTCAAATTCTACCAAGGTTGACTTTGCCTTTCATCTGTTGGGAATGATAAAATAAGTACCAGTTGAACACTGGTACAATGTATATGACTTACCCATTCCCTTGAAAATTGCTGGCCTTAAGTCAAATTTCGAAATCATTATTATTATTATTAAGGATGTGAGCTGGCAGAATTGTTAGCATACTGGACAAAATACTTAGCAGCATTTTGTCTGTTTTTTATGTCCTGAGTTCAAATTCCACCAATACTGTCTTTACCTTTCATCATTTCAGGATCATTAAGATAAGCACGAGTCGAGCACTGGGGTTTGATGTAACCAGCTTATCTCTCCTCTAAAACTGCTCTCCTTGTGCGAAATTCTGAAACCATTTTTATTATTATTAAAGCTGTAAGCTGGCTGAATCATTAGAGTAACAGAAGTAATACCTTGCAGTATTTGTTTGTTTACATTGTGTGTTCAAATCCTGCCTAAGTCAAGCCTTTCGTCCTTCCAGTGTTAATAAAATGAAGTACTAGTACTGGGGTTAATAGTTTTGATTAATTCTACCATTTTAATGTTGTTAGCCTTTTTCCTTAAACAGAAAGCATTGTTATTTATGTTGAAGCTGCTGCTGATGAGGCCATTCATTGATGGTTGCCGTTAACAACAGTTTCTGCTCTCTGTGCAGCAATAAGAATGAAATGCAGTACATTACATTTATTACAGGGTGCAGGCAAAGGCGACAGCTGCAGTTGTTGTGGAGGCGGAGGTTATGGTAGTGGTGGTGGTTGTTATTGTGGTGGTGGTGGTGGTGGTGGTAGTAACGATAGTGGTCGTGGTAATTATTACTGACTATCCTTGCAGAAATGTTAGTGTCATGACTTTTTGCTTGATGCATCTTTGCATCTTATGGTTCTGCTGCACATACTGATAATCTGTGTTGTGTGTGTTCATGAGGGAGAGAGAGTGAGAGAGACGGCCATTATTATTTTGTCTCTCCTGGTAGGGAAGACGGGGAAAAATTGATCTCGGTAGGATATAGGATATGTAAGCAACCACCACAAAGCATCTTATTCAGTGCCCTATCAATTCTGCCAACCGTTACCCTAATATATAGAGCAGCTGCATAAAGAACTGCTGGTGTCTTATTGTGGAGGGAACCTGTGGAAAAGATAGACCTAGGAAGATGTAGGATGAGGTGGTGAAATATTCTGTGGTTGTTGAGCCTAACAGAGGCAATGACAAGCAACCAAGACTTCTGGCAATTTGCTGTGCTTGAGAAGACACGTCAAGCTAAGTGAAATCGTGGTCATAGTCCATGCTGGTGACACCCAGTACACTCTGTAAAATGGTTGGCATTAGGAAGGGCATCAAGCCATAGAAACCAAGCCAAAATGGATGACTGGAGCCTGGTGCAGCCCTCTGGCTTACCAGCTCCTGTCAAACTGTCTAGTCCAGTGAATCCCAAATTTCTTTGGGTTGCTGCCCCCTTGACACCTAGACTATATTCCTTGCGCCCCCATCCCAACTAACCATCACAAGCATAGACCTCTTTCTGAAGCAAATTCAAAGCAACTGTATTTCACAAATAAAACTTAACCTAATGAACCCATTATTTTGCTTTTTACATGAATCACTACCCCTTTATCGCCCCACTTTTCTTCACTGCCCCTTGGGACTTTCCACTGCCCCCAGGTGGTGGGTATACCACCCACTTTGGGAACCACTGGTCTAGTCTATGCCAGCATGAAAAATGGACATTAAATGATGAAGATGATATAGAAAATGAAAGATGGTCCAAAAATCCACAAAGTTACCTTTGCCAGCACTCCTGTGAATACCATGTTTACCAACTTGGGAAATGATATTTTTGCCCATATGTTGTTGAATCAACTGTTAACCGTGGAATAAATGTGATACCAGCAACTCCGTCTTCGCTTGTTATATATAATGAAGGCATGCAAAGCTTAGCCATTACACACAAGCTTTAGCTGTTGTTGTGAAGCCCCATGTCTGCCTAAATTGAGTAGAGCTGTGGTTCAGATATTGCAGTCATGACAATTGTCTTTTTGCGTAAGTGAATTTGGGTTAACACAAACTGAAAGATGGTCACTGTATGTATCTGGCTGTGTGGTAAGAAACTTGCTTACCAGCCACATGGTTCAGGGTTCAGTCCTACTGTGCGGCACCTTGGGAAAGTGTCTTCTACTATAGTCTCAGGCCGACCAAAGCCTTGCAAGTGGATTTGGTAGATGGAAACTGAAAGAAGCCCACCAGGTGTGTGTGTGTGTGTGTATGTGTCTGTTTGCTCCCCTCCCGCATTAAACACTTGACAATTGGTGCTAGTGTGTTTATGTCCCCATTATCTAGTGGTTTGGCAAGAGAGACCAATAAGATAAGT
>NC_068987.1:19792154-19793196 GCF_001194135.2 Octopus bimaculoides | reverse complement strand
TTCTCTCACTCTTACTTCCTGTTTCTGTTTTGCCTGTAATTCAAAGGGGCCAGCCTTGTCACACTGTGTCTCGCTGAATATCCCCGAGAACTACGTTAAGGGTACGCGCGTCTGTGGAGTGCTCAGCCACTTGCACGTTAATTTCACGAGCAGGCTGTTCCGTTGATCGGATCAACTGGAACCCTCGTCGTCGTAAGCGACGGAGTGCCAACAACAACAACCATTCTGGTATGGGTTGGGTGGTTTGACAGGATCTGATGGGTCAGAGGATTATGTCAAGCTTCTTCAGTCGTATGTATTATGACTGCATTCATTTGAGTGATTTTTGTATTTCCCCTCATTTTTTCATGTCTTCATTAGTAGTAAACACAGTCTCACATCATGTAGGCAGTGTTGTTTGCTTGCAATCCACAGCAAAAGCATATCCTAATTTCTTGACCTACCTTGATACACTGCTTGACCTTTTGTAAACAAAAGTCTCATTCAGCTGGTGTAAATTGTTTCCAGTTTTCCACATAACCATGTCTGAAATGTCTGTCATTCGATAGACTGGCAGATTGTTACTTCACTTGGATGCTGGTGGAGGTTGGCAGGAGGAAGAGCATCTGGCCATAGAAAACTCTACTTCATTATATTCTTGTCTGGTCCATGTAAATCTAGAAAAGCAGATGTTAAAATGATAATGATTATATTGTTCAATGTTAACTTTTTTTTGTTTTTGTTTTTTCAAGATGGTAGCGTATGATTTGGCTGCTATTTCTTGAAGGCTAGCAACTGCATAGAGCAGGGGTTTTCAAACTTTTTGACTTGCGGACCCCTTTATATTTCAGGCTTTACCTTAGGGATCCCCTTATAAGCGCTTATGAAATTTATGCATAAATATTTGCTTAAAATAACATATTTTTACATTTATTTATTTAACAGTATTTAACAAATAGGTTTATTGTCAATTAAAAGATTTCGATTAAAAAACATATATAAAATCAAATTGCCCATAAAAAGTATTTGCTGTCCATGGACCCCCTGTTTTGTCCGGGGACCA
>NC_068987.1:19782539-19792144 GCF_001194135.2 Octopus bimaculoides | reverse complement strand
TTTATGCATAAATATTTGCTTAAAATAACATATTTTTACATTTATTTATTTAACAGTATTTAACAAATAGGTTTATTGTCAATTAAAAGATTTCGATTAAAAAACATATATAAAATCAAATTGCCCATAAAAAGTATTTGCTGTCCATGGACCCCCTGTTTTGTCCGGGGACCACAGTTTGAAAACCCCTGGCATAGAGGTTCCCTTGTAGCTATAGTTATTGTTGCTTTTTCACTGTTATTGTTGTTGGCTGGATGTTCAACAGACTGAGAATCACTTGTCAGAATGAAAATTAAATTTTCATATTGAAACTGGAGCAACTATCGGTGACTAGTTGAATAATCATATCTTCTCCACCCATTTCATTTGATCCTGGAAGCTGTGAGATGTCACTACAGCAGACAGACAGTGTGAGGAGGTTTCTTCTTCTTCCTGGCTCACTCCAGCTGTCTTTTAGCTTCTTCTACACCCAGCTTTTCTTCTGATGAATATTAAATAAACACTATTTGACACCGCATTCAATGATGAACTGGAGCAAAAATAAAAATACATAAAGCAAAAAAAAAAAATAATAGAAAATCAATTTTGACAAGCATTATATCGAGATGACACAAATTATAAAAGATCGATTGGGTTTGCGTTGTTATTTTATTACTAGGTGGTGGAGTAGTAGAAAAGTTGGTAGCTAACAGCATTCACTTTCATCGTTCTTCCTCTGTGTTTTTTCAAATACTATCACTTTCGGTGTTTGCCTTCACCTCTCAAGTAAGTACCAATCAAAAAAAATCTTAGGGACAGTTAACTCAGCTGTACACTAGACCTTTCTTAAATTTTGTGGCCATGTAATGCCATAACGTTTTCATTTTGTTCTTTGTGTGTTTGTATTTCTTTCAGAAAGTTCATTACAATGATTACATTTGATACAGGATGGTGCAGAAGTTTTGGACACTTAGGTCATGTGTGTATGGAGGATAAGTGTGTTTGACCCCTTAGTGTTCAGCTTACTGTTAAATGTAATGCTTATTTATTGCATTGCTTTGAATTTATCATGTATTATGTAGCATTAAGATTTCAATGATGTGATTGCTTATTCTTATAAATCTGGCCAGTTTAAATATAAAATAGGTAGAAAACGTTGGGCTGGAGATATGGTCGGTTTAAAAGCTAAAGGATTAAATGTAGATGAGCATCAGTTTGAACACATATTGAGGATACTGAGGTGACACATTGATTTAAATATAACTTAACCATTCTTGCTTTTAGCCTTTTGCTTCTTTCTATCCTTCACTCCTGACCATGCTGAAGCATCGCTCTGAAAAGTTTAGTTTACCAAATCAAACCCAGTACTTTTTTTGAGTTTAGTATTTACTCGATCAGTCTCTTTGTTGCCAAATCACTAAGTCAAACTACGTGGAGGAAGTAACAACAAACAGTCCTGTATGCGTGCACACACACACACACACACACACACACGATGGGCTTCCAGACACTTTTTGCCTATCAGATTTACTCTCAAGTCACTGGTTAGTTTGGTGTCATAGGACAAGGCACTTGCCCCTTGTGTTTCACAATAGGACTGAGCCCCAAACTACTACATGGTTGTGATGCAAACTTCTTAAACATAAAGCCATACCTGTGCCTATATAATTCAATCACTGGTGATTAAGTTTTATTCCATATTAAACCTTCTTCCCATTATGAACTGCCTGGAGTCCAGGCTTTTGTACCATTCAATATATTGGAATTAATTTAATTTAAATATGCCCACCACTTCTACAGAAATTTAGTCTTGCTATGGCTAATCTCAAGAAATTTTTATTTTGCAGGTGTTATAAATTATGGTCTTGAATCAAGTGCTGGAATTGGTCTTGGTTTCTGTTAAAACCATTTTACTACTGCTGATTCATTTGTGAAATATCATAAATATCCTGATATTCCATATCTCCCTTCTCCTATCACTATCTCTGCTCCTAAACGTCTGTTTCAGACCTGCATAAAGCAGAAAGGATGATTGGGTGGGTATGATAGGATATCCAACTCTTTCCTACTTCTTCCCTTTTGTATCTGTGGTAGGATGTGTAATTCTACTTGCCACCTTTAAAACTTGATGATGGCCAAATTGAAAAATTATTTTTATTGGTTTGTTTTTCATTTTGTGCCCTTTCAGTTTGAAGTGTGTGTGTGTGTGTGTGTGTGTGTGTGTGTGTGTGTGTGTATTTAAAATTTAATGTAGACTTTCTTTCATCCTTTTGAAATTGGTACAGTAAGTACTGGGGTGAATATATTCAACTACAACTGAGAAAGCAGTGCTATAGCACTGGACTGAACCAGAAACCAGTAACAAAAATTATTTTACAGAATTAAATGTTAACATGGGCATGATGGCTTGATGTAGGCAAATCACCATCATTACTGTAACATCCACTTTGTATTTTCACATGGGTTGGGCAGAATTTGAGGCAGATTTTTTACAGCCCAATGGCCTTCTTGCTGCCAACCCTCATCTGTTTCCATGTAAGGTAATATTTCTCTTTAGCCAGACATGTTCATAGAAAATTGGAAACCAACAACACCACTTCTATAATGGTGCTGCTTGTTTATGACCATTATGTGATGTTAAGGCAAGGCTACACATATCTTCATACATACATATATGAAGATGTAGATATACATGTAAATAAATAATGGGTTTCTTTCAATTTCCATCTATCAAATCCATTCACAAAGCTTTGCTTGGCCAAGGGCTATTATGAAAAAAAAAACACTTGCCCAAGATGATGCCCTGTGGGACTGAACCCAAAACCACATGGTTGGGAAGCAAGCTTGTTAACCATGCTGCCATGCCTTTAAAATTATATTCACATCTGTGTATGATGTCACTAATATTGCAATTAATAGGATTTTCATGGTGACAGCTGCTGTATCTATATCATTGACTTCTTGGTGTATCTGAGTCCAACAAATCATTTTAGTTTGCATTTGGAAATGCTTCACTGTTAATAGTTGTGCCCAACTCATCAACATAGCAAGCATTTAACTTCGTCCAATAAATCATGAGGAATCTTCACCTATTTAATTAATAGCTGTAAGAATTCTGTTGATTGATTTCAGTTCAGCTTTGTTCCACCAGACTTACAATATTTTTAGGGATATGTGCAACTTGATTATGTAATTTCCTCTTTTATAAGATGGTAGGGGGATTTGGCTGCTATTTTAAGCAGGTCTGAGTGACTACTCAGAGACTTGCATGTTGGATCTGGCCTACAGCAATGTTTATGTGTTATATAATTTAATAGATTTTATTTATTTTATAAATATTTTTTTTAATTTAATAAAAGAAATCATTTTATTTTATTAAAAGAAATTTTATAAAATTAAATTTATAAAATTTTTTTTTTCTTTTTAATTGTAAAATATTCTCTAAAATTTATACTGCTTGCAGAATCTGACTAGATTTGATTAACATCAGTTCCCCAAAGTCAAATCTGTGCACCTTGGGGGAATCTTTTGTTATATCAACCAATGAAAAAGCAGCTTATAAATCCATATACTAAAGAATATGACCTATTTTGGCTTACTTTGTAAGTCAAATGAAATTTTTTTTTCTTTGCAAAATTTGTGCTCATGTCTGTCTGAATGGATTCTAGTAATGTGAATGATATTGAAAGGTTTTGCAGCTGAAACAGTGCAAGCTTTCTACCAAACATTGGTTTTCTCAAGAACTGTATACATTCAGTTGGACAATTTCTGTCTACTTTCATTTTAACCCTTTAGCATTCAGATTTTTGTCAAACGCAAAGCTTATTTATTCACATTGTTTTTAATTAATCATACATTATCACATAGCTTTGAGAGTTCAGTTATGTAACTGTTGCAGTTTTAGAATATTGTAGGGTAGGTGTGAGAGGTCAAATCTGGCTGGTTTGAATGTAAGACATAGAATATTTGGACTGGATATGGCTGGTTTAAATGCGAATGGAATAAGGATTCTTACTTAATAGGTGTGTGTGTGTGTGTAATATAAACATTTAATCCATAATTGTTAATTCAGCAAAATATAGTTTGTCCAACTAATTATTATGGTTTAGTGGATTTGGTAGATGGAAACTGAAAGAAGCTTGTTGTATACAGTAATCCCTCGACTATTGCGGGTGTTACATTCCAAAACCCCACCACGATAGGTGAAAATCCATGAAGTAGAAATAGTACTGTACTGAATTTTTTTTTTTTTTATAATTTATATATATTTATTTTATTATAAGTGCAAAACACCACCACATAGGAATCGACGTAAGCTTAGATAATAACCCGTGATAGATGAACTGTGACATGGTGAGGAGATACTGTATATCTATGTATGTAGGTGTGTGTGTGTGTGTGACAATCGTAAATGAGTGTCACTGTCATACCAGCAGTGTCGTTCATTTCCAGTATTCTGTGTGAACATGTCTGTCCATAGGGAAAATATTACTTTACTTAGAAACGGGTGAATGTTGGTGATAGATGAGGGTTCGCTGGTCAAAGAAAATCTGTGTCAAAGAATTCTGTCCAGCTTATGCAAGTGTGGAAAAATGAGTGTTAAAATGACAATGATGATATTGTTGTTTTTATATCCACTCTTCCTTGCTTGCATGAATTAGATGAAATTTATTGAAGTATGTTTTCAGCGACTGAACCTGGATGTTCCTGCTATCACTGACCTACACTGTTTTCCAAGCAATCTAATATTTACCTTTGTACTTCCAACATTAATAGTACAATAGCTGGATATGTTTGCATGGAAGATTGCAAATGAATTACACCATTTGAACCATGGCATCTGTTTAGAATTATTAACATGATATCAAGAAAAGGAGACCCCAAACTCACACACACACGCGCACATACACGCACATGCACACATACACACACACGCACACATACACACACGTGCAGGTAAACACATGTGCACGTAAACATGTGTATGTGCGCGTGTGTGTGTGAGTTTGGGGTCTCCTTTTCTTGATATCATGTTAATAATTCTAAACAGATGCCATGGTTCAAATGGTGTAATTCATTTGCAATCTTCCATGCAGGCAATGGAGCAGATCTGTTCAGCTCTCAGATTATGCCTAGACGCAAAGGCCAACATAACAGTCATGAATGTGTTAAAAACCGATCTATTGGTAAAACACACTCTACCAAGTAAACTCAAGACAAAGAACAGTGTTTTAAGTTGACCGATCGCCAAGTTATGCCTGATTTTAGGAGACAAGTAGTTAGATAAATTTGCATCTATACCTATGTAGTGAAACCTCTCTCTCGGGCATTCAATCATAAATGATAACGAAGCTGCTAATATCTAGCCTTCGGCTACCTTGGACATTTCTGTCCATCATCCTGATTGGTTCTTATTTTGCGCGGCAATTGCCCCCATGTTCTGCTTGCGAAGGGGGCATTACGTCCAATCGTGGCCTTAGGATAAGTCACGTGATAGTTTTACAGAACACAGCTACAGCCAGTTCCAGCGCCGACGTCTTCACCACCAATGTACTGTGTACCACAATGTCGTGCGCCAGCAACCCCACCACCAGGGACACACCAATATCAACAAACCAGGTTTTATCGACGCTGTTGAGTGGATTGTTTCCACTCACGAACAACAGTCAGAACTAACCAGCCAGTATATACTATACCAGGTAACACAGATCGCAGCATTTGACGCTCAACACACATTGTGTGATACTACAGCTCTGCTCCTTGACCACAACTTCCTGCGTATGAACATTCTATCTCCTTGTGTAACTTTAATACGAACTGGTATTTCTCTATCTCAGTGTTTTAAGACTTTTTACAGTCTATGTTACAGACACTCTTTCTATGTTCTGTGTTTCCTCTCATTCACACGCACACTTGTACTCTCACATATTGTACACACACTATTGCTTATACGACTGTCCGTCACTTAACATTTGTTGTATACCTTCTATTGTACACAAAGGCCTGATTTATCTACTGTGTTAAATTTATATGTTGCATGCACGCGCACACAGACAAACAGTTTCACTTTGTTAATAAACTCACTCTCATTATATATCATAACGGTTGTGTCTGTCACTCTCTAATTCCTTCTGGCACTTGGTTCTCGTATCTCCCACGATGAGCCTTCTATCATATATAATCTTGTTTTTGTGTTCGACCGTGCGACGTGGTAAAAAAGGAGCCTTTATCGTCCACGTCGCCATCTCCTTTGGTTCGCACGGTCGAAGTATTACACCTATTATCGTATTTTGTTAGGGCCCCATATGATAAAGATGTGGATGGGAAAAGTGTGGGTAGAAGGTGATGTGCGAGCAACCCTCTCCCCTTACTGTTTTACAAAGTAAGCAACAACACAATTAATTACGTAGAGGCAGCCATGGTTGAAACAAGACCTGTCCAGGTGGAGAACCTATACGCCATTGAAACCGGGAAACTGGCCCTTATGAGCCAGGCATGGCTCGAGGAGGAACAAACAAGTTGAACATTATTACAATAGAAATATTATCCTGATGATACAAGTTAGATTTTATTTTTTCCTTATAATAATACCATTGATTAAACTAAAATAGAATTGAACAAAAGGAAGTGTCTTTCTGTGGTTGCTCAACTTGCATGAAATATCAATGAAATCACACTTTACTGCCTGTAAAAAGTTAGGGCGCATTGAACATAAGTTGGGATGGTCAAGACTGGCACTCACCTTTGATCTTAGTTCTGTTCTTTCAAAGCTGACTTAGGGCTAAGCAATTACTTAAATATCTTTAAGGTTGTATTTTATCATTTTATTCATTTGTTTCAATCATCGGCTGCTATCATGCTGGAGCACTGCCTGAAGAGTGTAGTTGACCAATTTGATACCAGTACTTATGTTTTAGGTCCGGTACTTATTCTATTGAGCTTTTTTTTTTGGCCAAACTGCTTAGTTACAGACACACAAACCCACATTGGTTAAGTGATGAGTCTTGTTGTACACACACACACACGCACGCACGCACGCACGCACACACACACACACACACAGTTCCTATAAAGTTTCCATCCACTAACTTTACTCAGTAGGCATTTGTTGGCTCAGGGCTATAAAAGACATTGTCCAGGGTGGTGTACAGTGGGGCTGAACCAAAATCACATGGTTGCAAAGCAAACTTTTAACCAGACACCCACAACTGGACCAAAGGACTTTTAAACCCTTGCATGTTACATTAACTAATAAAGTCCGTCATCATAGTGTGATATTCTGAATTAATCTAGACTTTATACTTTTAAGTGCTGTAATGTTGTCTCTTGCACAGAAACACTTTCAGTTTGAACTGACAATAAATAGATATATATCATAGATATTTATCTGTTAATATACTCACTGCCTTCGTATCTTAGTAGTCTCTTATCTGTTTGATCAAATCTTTCGGGGGAAGGGCTAAATAGATAGGTAAATTTGCTCTCTGATCTTGATTTTAGTGTATGTTTACACCAGTATGCGTTTGCATAATGCATAATTGTGTATGCGTGTGTTTATACATGTTTGTTTGCATGGGTGCTCATCTGTTCATCTGTGTATGCATACACACATCTTGTCTGCATTCATACGTATCTGTCCAAGTGCTTGTGTTTGCATTCATGTGTATATACATGTTTGTATGTGTATATATACACATGACTCTGTGTGGATGCCTTCAGGAGTTTAAGGCCATCTGCCAATGTCAGAAGAATAAGTTATGTAACAGAATGAATGCAAGAGAAGGCGAGTGTTAGAGTTAGCTTTATTTGTATCTTAAATTCTGTTGATGAAAAACGCTGACAAGAGCCCCAATCTTTTATCTGTCTAGTGTTCAAATACAGACCTTTGATGTTGCCTGCCCTTCATTGAGTCACTTATGACCCTGTTCACACATTATTTCTACATTTATTATTTATTTTGTTTATTAATCTCATAGCCTGATAAAGTAATTATACTCTTCATACAAGATATGATAAAGTCACTTGTTTACTATATAAAGCCTCTGGGAACAAACGTCTACCAAAGTCTTTCTACTTTTTATTGCTAGTTCAAACTCTGTCTTGTCCATCTTGTTATTTACGCCCAGGTCAGCTCTATTCAAAAAGCCCTATGATCAAATACACACTAGTGTGTGTATTTGAAGGGTGTGAGATTTGAGGGAAATTTGATTTATTTTTAGCATGGTTCAATAAGTATGTGGAGGCTTCCTTCAATATTCAGTTGTTGTTTAACCACAGAGCAGTCATTCCATCTGTGACCTCTGTTTATTTATTCAGCCATAGTATATCTAGGGTGGAGGCGCAATGGCCCAGCGGTTAGGGCAGCGGAGTCGCGGTCATAGGAACGCGGTTTCGATTCCCAGACCGGATGTTGTGAGTGTTTATTGAGCGAAAACACCTAAAGCTCCATGAGGCTCCGGCAGGGGATGGTGGCGAACCCTGCTGTACTCTTTCACCACAACTTTCTCTCACTCTTACTTCCTGTTTCTGTTGTGCCTGTAATTCAAAGGGTCAGCCTTGTCACACTGTGTCACGCTGAATATCCCCGAGAACTACGTTAAGAGTACACATGTCTATGGAGTGCTCAGCCACTTGCATGTTAATTTCACGAGCAGGCTGTTCCGTTGATCGGATCAACTGGAACCCTCGACGTCGTAAGCTACGGAGTGCCAACAACAACAGTATATCTAGGACTACATTATTTAACGTAGCCTTTCTTTTTCAAATTTGAAGGATATTCAGCTGCTATTTCTACTAAGTTGTCTGCTCAACACATTTCAACTCATTGATTCAAGTACTCATTTATTTATTGTTGTTTTTTAACTTTTTTTAAGTCCCCTTCCATTTGTGACCTTCCCAAAGCCTTATTTCAGCTGTGACCAGTCCACCTATTTATTTAATCATAGTGTATCGAGGACAACATTAGCCACACTTAAGTGGCAATATACTACAACATTATCCAGTGTTTTCCTTCCTTTTTAAAGATGTGGTAGCGTGTAATTTGAAGGAGATTTGAAGTTGCTATTTCTAACAGGGTCGATCAAGCATTATTCAAGGTCCCTTACGTGGCTTGTACCAATCTGCAAACATGTATTCATTCACTCAATACAAGCTGGGCTTCTGACAGCACTGTCTGATGCAACAATCGTATTACGTAGAAAGAAGTCTGCCCACTGTAACGAGTAACGATCAGTTACGTTATGTAGAGGAGCGGGATGAGGAAATCAATGCTAGTCTTAATATTTTGTATTTAGAGATCAATCAATTGTTGTTGCCAGTCACCATGGTAACCACATATAGACTGCTGCTGCTGTTACTACTACTGCTTAATTAGAGTTAATGGCGATGTTCTGTTGTCTTTTCATATTTGATAGGCTATTTTGTCAACTTTGAGTGTCACTACGTATGATTACATTAGTATGTGCTTCCATATATCTATATATGCATGCACTTGTACATGCAGATATTCACACACAAACTGTAATTTATAAAATCAGATAATTTAGATTATGCTTTCTCTCTCTCTCTCTCTCTCTCTCTCTCTCTCTCTCTCTCTCTCTCTCTCTCTTTCTCTCTTTCTCTCTCTC
>NC_068987.1:19779624-19781770 GCF_001194135.2 Octopus bimaculoides | reverse complement strand
CTAGTGTTAGGGTCAGGGTTAGGGTTAGGGTTTGAGTTAGGGTTAGGTTTACCCTGTGGATCTATATAAAAACTGGGGGGTGGGGGGGATCGAAATTTTGAAATTGAGATTTTTGAAAATTTTTTTCCAGAATCGGATTCTCCATGGTCTGAAACATAGGATTCTGTAAAAAAAAAAAAAAAAAATTTTAAAGTGGGGGTATACCCAGATTACATATACTCCATCTCCACCGTAGTGATTGTTGATGGAAGTCCGATATTTCAGCCATGGACATTCAATCCCAATGTGGCCCTTTTTTTTCTTCTTTTTTTGAGGCAGTAAGGTTTCATTTCAGAAAATTTGGCTGCCATGTCTAACAGATCAGACAGTTGTACAGAGGTTGGATTATCTCGTCATCCTATGATTAGTTATGGGTGAGCAGAACTTAATGTTTTGGGTGGTTACAGCACATCTTCAGATGGTTACAATAGTTCCATTCGTTATTCTTAGCACTAATGCATCACTGAAGACTGGCTCTTTGGATTATCTGGCAGTAACACTTTCAAGCCTGCTCTTTTTTTACTGCCTGCTGTTGGAATCATAGCGAGAGGATTCAAATATTTCAATGCGTTTTATACATACATACATACATACATATGTAGTAACGCCTGCGCATGCGTAGAATTAATAAAGCAAGCGTTTCCCGCTCAATTCATTCTCTTTCACGCTGGCCAGCGATTGAGCATGGACGTGTGTTTAAAGCTGTCTCTACATCTTTCGGTCTTATACTCGACAGCTAGTTATTCTCACCTCTAAAGATGTATAACTAAAGATATATATGTTTTACCAAGTAAATAAATGTTGTTTAAGTTGTTTAGTCTGGAGTTCAGCGTTCCGTCAATTTCTTCAATTTTATAGTAGAAAGTCAGGTATACAATCTAAAGATGTATAACCCACTTTCTACTAAACATACATACTTCATTCATTTTTTTTCTTTTTTGTTTGTTTTTCCTTGCGTGCTTGGATTAATGTAATCTGAGGCTTTGTTTTACAGACTGATACTCCTCTTGATTACTCTTAAAGGATCACTTATTTCCTCATGACTTTGAAGGCACTAAGTGCCTGCATGATATTTTTGATATGAGAAACAATAATGCCATCTCACATGCATGCATGTGTGCACCCCCCCCCCAACTGTTCTTTCAATTTTTGTCCACCAGATTCACTCAGGTTGAAATCAAAGCCACATGGTTGGGAAGCTGTACTTGTGTGTGTGTGTGTGTGTATAAAATTTGTTTCGGTTCATTTGAAGCTTTGAAAATTAAAATTACGTATCAGAAAGAGCTGCTCAAGTACAAGTAAAGATATAGATATTAGCTCATATGTTGGCTAAATATACTTCAAATAGAAAAGCAGTGGATCTAATTTTTTTTTCCATTTAAGGGGGTGTGTTTTGCTCAGTATGTATTATGAGCTAATATTTATAGCTTGGTTTGAGATGGTGAGCCAGCAGAATTGTTAGCATACCTGACAAAATGCTTGGTGGCATTTCGTCCAATTTTATGTTGCGAGTTCAAATTCTGAGGTTAAACAATAACAATATGAAAGAAAGTATAAATATACAACACCAGCTTTCTGTTACACTGATGGTCCAGAACCTCTTAATATCCACACCAATTTATGAGCAGATTCACATGGTCGCTAGACTAGTCTTCTGATACCTTGTACAGTACATTACAAAATAAACTTGTATTAGTTATACTAATGTACAGGTACATGTATTTATTCTTTTACCTGTTTCAGTCATTTTGATTATAGCCATGCTGGAGCACTGCCTTAAAAAGGTTTTTAGTCAAAGCAAAATACCCCAGGACTTCTTTGTAAGCCTAGTACTTATTCTATCAGTCTCTTTTGCTGAACTGCTAAGTTATGGGGATGTAAACAAACTAACATCGGTTGTCAAGTGGTGGTGGTGGGGAAAGCACAGACACAAAAACACACAAATATATGTATATATATATATATATATATATATATATATATGTGTATATATATATATATATATATGTATATATATATATATATATGTGTATATATATATATATATATGTGTGTATATATATATATATATGTGTGTATATATATATATATATGTGTGTATATATAT
>NC_068987.1:19776068-19779276 GCF_001194135.2 Octopus bimaculoides | reverse complement strand
TATATATATATATGTGTGTATATATATATATATATGTGTGTGTATATATATATATATATGTGTGTATATATATATATATATGTGTGTGTGTGTATATATATATATATATATATGTGTGTATATATATATATATATGTGTGTGTATATATATATATATATATATATATATATATATACACACACACATACACACACAATGGGCTTCTTTCCGTTTCCATCTACCAAATCCACTCACAAAGCTTTGGTCAGCCCAAGGCCAAAGACACTTACATAGGGTGCCATGCAGTAGGACTGAACCTGGAGCCATGTGGTTGAGAAGCA
This sequence comes from Octopus bimaculoides, assembly GCF_001194135.2. NCBI lineage: Eukaryota > Metazoa > Mollusca > Cephalopoda > Octopoda > Octopodidae > Octopus > Octopus bimaculoides. Next base: position 19,778,955 of record NC_068987.1, on the reverse strand, counting down.
AGCTTCTTACCACTCAGCCATGCCTGCCCCATTTATTTATTTAAGTAATATTTAATGTCTTTAGTTTAGAGGTGTGACCACTTCTGGCTCATAAAAATCAGTGATTCAGAAAGGTTTTTGAACCAAAAGTTCTGAAAAAATCAATGTTATATCTGAAGAGTCTGTTGGACACTGATTAGAAAATAAGTTAATTTATCACAACATGAATGAGTTTGTTATGAATTAGATTTACTGACTACTACCATTACTTCTGCATAGTAGAGACCTAAGTAATTGTTTAATTTATTTCTTGTTGGACTGGGAAATCACTAATTAAGTTGTTTGATTCTACTGAGAAATTACAGGCACCAACTTGCAGTAGTTACTCACATACACACGCTTACATACACACACACACACGTGCCTGCACAAACCTGTTGTTTTCATTATTACATATATTATCTTCACCTTAACTAATGTTTTTTCTGTTCGTGTTTAATTAGTTGATTATTAATTATCAGTTTATTGCTCGTTAATCCTCCTGCTTCTTCTTCATGATTATTACTGCTGTTGTGAATGCTGAGGAATCTTGTTGGCAGAGCCTATTTTCATTGTTATGTTGCTACAGTTAATTTCTGATTGAGCTGACATATGGCATGCACAGCCGAATACTTATGTATGACCCACAGGTCTCTTGGCTTAGTTAAACCATATTCCTACTCATCCATTGACCATATCAGACAGTAGCATGCTGTGATGAATTCAATGTGGAGCAGTGTCACCTTTTAAAACACTACAAGCTAACCAGTTTTATGCTAATTATACCCTTAATAGCATATGCTTTTTGTTCCTGGACTGGGCAACATGTTGTGTTCTTGAGCAAAACACTTCATTTCATGTTGCTCCAGTCCACTCAGCTGGCAAAGGTGATTACTCCTGCAACAGACCAGCAACCCATCCAGGTGGGGAATTTATACACCATGAAACTTCTGTAATCTAGGCAAATCCTGAATTTTGGAGGCATGCTACAGTATGTCCCATTCTCAAGAAGGACAGCCTTTTGAACCCTGCCAACTATCATGCTATCACAGTTACTTCCTACATCTCAAAGATAAAGACAGCTATTAACATATTTCTTTGAATCTATTTTCCTTAATAATAAAATCAGTTTGGTTTTTATAAAGCCAGATATACTGGGATCTTACCTTCTTACATCACTCACTTGTGCACTGTCACCTTCAAGAAATTTTGTGCCAATCATATTGTTGCACTCAACATCAGCCAAACATTTGCTTGGCATGCAAATCTGGCAAACTACCTACCTGTGGGCTCTGTATATCTCTTGTTATTTGAATTGGTACTTTCCTCTCAGGTCATACTATTGTGGAATATGGTGGTGTCACTCTCTTTTTAATTCCCATTCAATCAACTTTGGTTACTCCAGAGTTTGTTTTCATTCTCCACACAATTCCACTTATTGTCTGACTTCGCTTCACCAACATTGCTCACTCTTACACAGCTGATACCATCCTTTATTCCTTCCTAATTTTTTGTATCAATGCTTCCTCCACATTCTCTGTCAACTCATGAGTACCAGGCTTTGATTTTATCCCATGATACTTTACCTCATGCATCAATGACTTATTTGCCATCACCTTCAACAACACTCACTCATACACAGATGACAGCCATCCTTCATTCCTCCCTTATTTGTTTGGCATCCAAGCATCATCTCTATGCAGCCAAGACATTTCACATCAAACCTGCTCTGACTTTATGTATAGAGACCTTGAAAACCTCTTTTGATTGGGTCATACTAATTTTGTTTCCGTGAACACCATCAAGACCCAATCACAGTCCCTTCTTCCCCAAACATAAAGACCTTACTACTAGAAGGAAGCCTTGAGGTTACTACAGATATTAGGCCTCATCACTGAGAATGATCTCAGTTGGAATTGAACTTAGTGCAGGCAGCCAGAATAAATATTGTTGCCATTCTGTTGGACACTCTAAACAACTCCTCTGATTCACCACGTTTTGTTATCCTTTTGTCAATAGAAAAGTACAGTGCTCATGGCTATTTACAAGGCCTCCAAGAGTGGCAGGAGGAATGGAAGAAGGAAAATATCTGCAACCTTGAGACCTGGCCCAGTTTCACAAGGTGTGGGTTGACCCGAGGCAATAGAAAATATTTGCCCAAGCAGCCATGCAGTCAGATCAAACCTGGAACCTCATGGTTGCAAAACTAACATCTTAACCATTTAGCCAAGCTGTGTCTACACAAATGCTATACACAGGAGCATCAATAACCTCTAGATCCTTAAATACAGCAATATAACAGTGGATTCTGCTAAAGGCACTTGAGGCAAGGTGGTGGTGATGAACTGGGCAACTGATGAAGTCTACCACCCTTAGTAAGTATGTGAGATTATATTATCTAAATGTCCCCTTGTTTTGAAGGCAATGGGATGTAATTTTAGGGAGATTTGGCTGCTATTTCTAACACACAGAATTTTTCTTATTAGGAATGATGTAAAATCTCAATATAGCAATTAGCATGAATAAAAATTTAGAAAATATATGTATTTTTAATGATAATGCAGATAGATAATTAGGTATCTGCACTTGAGCCTTTTATTAGTGTTTTACTGATAACAGACAATAACTAAGGAGAAGTGAAAAATCATGAAGGGATGCATAGCTTTTTTCCAGCACTGGTTGGGAAGAGTCCTTCAGTTAAGGGAGCCTGCTAAAGAACCCTAGACAAGAACATTTAGAGCCAGTGAACAAGCCTGTATCTGGTTGCTCAACCTGCCAGAAATAGCAGCCAAATCTCTCTCTCTTTCTCTCTCTCTCTCTCTTTCTCTCTCTCTCTCTCTCCCTCCCTCTCTCTCTCTCCCTCTCTCTC
>NC_068987.1:19766246-19775996 GCF_001194135.2 Octopus bimaculoides | reverse complement strand
CTCTCTCTCTCTCTCTCTCTCTCTCTCTCTCTCTCTCAAACATCAGTTTCTTTTCTTTCAAATAAGTATCTCACCAGACATGAGTTTTGTTATAGACCCAGGTCAGCTCTGATTGAGCTTTGTCTTTAAGAAAGGATGTTCAGGCTGTGATCATCTTAACTTTAAGGAACATTATATCCAGGACAACACTAGTTTGAATTCAATGTCTCCTTCCCTTTTTTTAAGATAGCTGGGTATGGTTTAAGACTGATTTAGTGCCTATTTCTAGCAAGTTGAATAACCATGCAGAGGTTCCCTCACTGACTCATCAGATAGAAGTTGAGTGAGAGGATAAGGTAAGTAATGTCAGTTGTCATTGGTGAAGATTATTTTGGTCACTATATTATGTTATGACCATTCTAATGATTAGTATTAATTACTCTAGCAGATTAAAATTATTTTATAAACAGGAGCTGCTTTGTTTGCTAATTACTAAGTGAAGATTTATTTTCCATATCACCACTCCACTCCTCTGTGACAGTGCTTCTAAACCACTGCTCACAGGTCCCATGCAGCCCTCAAGCATCCTTCTGGTGGCCCTCAACAGTCTCTTCACTATAAATATAATAATTTTTTCTTTAACTGATTTTCCTTTTACTTTAGTGTGGCCCCTAAAAAGCAAAAAAATCACTGTTTTGAATTCAGGCTGGATATTAAAAAGGTTGAGGACCAGTGCTCTATGAATAATAAATAGAAATTGCTCATTTTTCAGGCAGTCTGTGTCAAATGCTTCTTTTGGCTGTCTCCACATGTATACTCGGCCGGTGATCGGAAATAAGGTAATGGATGACTCGTCCGAAAAAATAACATTCTTCTACTGCTCTGGGGACCAATTCTGTAGGATTTTACTCCACTCTAAACGCTTTGCAACGTTTGTTTTTGAAAGAAGTGGTTTTCTGATTGCAGCCCTCCCATGAAATCCGGCTTTGTGCAGCTCCTAGCAAATAGTTTTTGTGGAAACTAGGTTCTCGAGGTGGTCATTAAGCTCTGCAGTAATTTTGGGAGCTGTACTTTTGTGATCCTTTCTAACAATTCATGTAAGAGTCTGAGGGTCCCTATCTGAAAGTTTTGGATTTCTTCTGGAGTTTTGTTTCGACAAGGAGGTTTTTCCCTCTTTCTCAAAGGCTGTCATTACTTTCGAGACACCAAACATTTTGACTGTTTTCATTACACTAGTGCCTGCCGTACAAGTACCAACAATTTGACCTTTTTGAAAGTCCGATAGATCTGTCATTTTAATGAATTTTAATTACCTTTTTCTGATGATATCCGAAAAGAAGCAGCAATTTTAGCAAAACAAATTAAGCAACACTAATAATAAATCAAAAAACATAAAAATGAACAAGCTTTTGACAGTTTTATAGATATTTCAAAATTATGATGCTAGGTGTTTCCATTATTTTGTTCAACCCCTGTGTGTGTATACACACACACACACACACACACACAATGGACTTCTTTCAGTTTCTGTCTACCAAGTTCACTGGTGATGGTTATGAGATGACAATATGATTAAGACAGTGATGCTGATGATGGTAGAGGTAGTATACAGTTTAGTGATAACGTTGATGGTTCTTACAATTAAACTGATATGAGTGATAATGGCAGTGGTGACAAAGTTATTGATGATATTTAGGCTTCGATCATTATTGACTAATTACACCTTCAATCAAAGGTTTTTGATATATATATAATCTGTGTCTCTTTGTGTCTGTATTTGTTATTTCTTTACTACCCACAAGGGGCTAAACATAGAGGGGACAAACAAGGACAGACAAAGGGATTAAGTCGATTATATCGACCCCAGTGCATAACTGGTACTTATTTAATCGACCCCCGAAAGGATGAAAGGTAAAGTCAACCTTGGCGGAATTTGAACTCAGAACGTAGCAGCAGACGAAATACCGCTAAGCATTTCGCCTGGCGTGCTAACATTTCTGCCAGCTCGCCGCCGTGTCTGTATTTGTCTCCCACCACTGCTTAACAACCGGTGTGTCAACATCCCCATGACTTAGTGGTTCGGCAAAAGAGACCAACAGGAAAAGTACCAGGCTTAAGGAAATAAATAAAAAAAAAAACCTAAGTACTGGGGTCGATTCGTCCATTTAAAATTCTTCAAGGCAGTACCCCAGCATGGCCACAATCCAATGACTGAAACAAGTTATAGATAAAAGATAAAATATATCTTGTAAGGGCATGAATCAGCCATTTGTGAGCCATCAATTTTCTAGAAACAGCAGCTCGGTTTCAATTAAGTGACGCCTTTATCTTCAAAAATTAAGGGTATCTTAGATAATGTCATGCAAAGATAAACAAACAAAAGCTGGATAATCCTGGCTGGAACATTTTTCATCAAGTCTGCTCTTCAATAAGAACTGAACAGAGGCTAAAACAACACCAGCAACAACAATCACCACCACCACCACCACCACAGTGATGACAGGAAAGAAGAATAATTCTGTAATGTCATTAAAAATGTAATTATTTTGACACGCTAACGAGAACAGTTGGATGTTAATTCTCTTAAGAAATAAATTAAAGACTAAAGAAGAAATTCTTACTCTCTCTCTCTTTTTTTCTCTCTCTCTCTCTTCCTCTCTTTTCTCTCTGTTTCTCTCTCTCTCTCTCTCTCTCTCTCTCTCTCTCTCTCTCTGTTCCTCTCTTTTCTCTCTATTTCTCTCTCTCTCTCTCTCTCTCTCATTGCAAAGCAAATGATTCAAAAGTAATTTCATCATTCACACTGTAAAAGGATTTATTTTTCCATGTGTGTGTATGTGTAAATATACATGTATGTTTATATACCTCTGTGTGTGTGTGCGTATATACATGGATGTTTATATACCTGTGTGTGTGTGTGTGTGTGTGTGTGGATATACATGTATGTTTATATACCTGTGTGTGTGTGTGTGTGGATATACATGTATATTTATATACCTCTGTGTATGTGTGGATATACATGTATGTTTATATACCTGTGTGTGTATGTGTAGATATACATCTATGTTTATATACCTGTGTGTGTGGATATACATGTATGTTTATATACCTGTGTGTATGTATAGATATACACGTATGTTTATATACCTGTGTGTGTGTGGATATACATGTATGTTTATATACCTGTGTGTGTGTGTGTGGATGTTTATATACCTCTGTATAGATATACATGTATGTTTATATACCTCTGTGTATGTGTAGACACACATGTATGTTTATATTACCTGTGTGTGCACATCTAATATTCCAAATTTGAATTCTCACACCTTTATTTAGTGTAGTTTCTGTATTTCCAATGAAAATTCTGTGAAGCTACCTTCTTTTTTCGTAAAGAAACATTTCGACTGCAGTTAATTAATTTTCCTTGATATACTAATGCTAGTGTTGATGACTTTTAACTAAGGCATTTTTAATGTTTGTATTGGAGCTGTTCTGCTTTCTCTTTTCCTGATAGGCATGTGGGTATTTTTGTTGTTGTTGTTGTTGTTTGGCCCCTGGTTAACAGATTAACAGGTCTTATGATTAGCAGCAGTATTCCAGCTATGATCAAACCATACCATCATATTTTATCTTTAAGCTACATTGCTCAGTTTGTCATCTCTCTCTTTCTCTCACTTTTCTCTTTCTCTCTCTCTCTCTCTTTCTTTCTCTCTCTCTCTTTCTCTCTCTCTCTCTCTCTCTTTCTTTCTCTTTCTCATTCTTTCTCTCTTTTATTTTCTTTCTTTCTCTTTCTTTCTCTCTCTCTATCTCTCTCTATTTCTATCTTTCTCTCTCTCCCTTTTTCTTATCTCTCTCCCTCTCTTCCTCTCTCCTTCTCTTCCTCTCTCCCTCTTTATCCCCCCTTCTCTCCCCCATTCTCCCTCTTTCTCCCCTCCTCTCTCTCAAAGATAAATGGATGTGATTGTGGGAGATTTGGCTGGTATTTCTAACAAATTCAAGTGACTGCATAGAGGCTCTCTTTGTAGATTAGTTAGGTTTTATGTTGTGTTATTTTCCTTAAGGCTCTTTCTTCCATCTGCTTTTCTAGCCTGAAACGAACAAGTCAAGGGTCTCCTCTTGTAACAACATTCATGTGGGAGGGGTGAAGCTGGCTCCTATTGAGTTCACCACATCATGGTTGAAGCCATTTCTGGTTCCAGTGACAAATGCCAAAGACTCAAGGGCCAGAAATATGCTCCCTATCTTCTTTGACTGTCATGACCACGTCTTCAGCTGACCACCTCTCTGCCTATGCCAACCCAGAGGAGGATCTGGTTGCTGTCACCTTCAAGGATGCCTCTCACTAATCACTCAACCTGCTAAAAGTAGCAGCTAAGTCTCTCACAAATCACATCCCAGCATTTTAGAAAAGGACATATTAAATAATGAGGTCTCTTGAAGTCTCAGCACTTAGGAAACAGATGGGATGGTCAAGGATGGATTGTTTGATCATACATAGATCTGCTTGATCAGGGCTGATTTGAGGTTAAGCAACACCAATCAGACAAGAACATAAGTCAATGAGGGAGCTACTAATGTGGTTTTTCACTCTGCTAGAAATAGCAGTCAAATCTTTCTCTTTTTCTTTATCTCTTTCTTGCACATTGGATAAGGTAGTTCTATACTTGAAACCAAAAGTCACAAAGGGATGGATGTTTTAGAGTTTGAAGTCTTCTAGATCAAGACTGAGCTTGGAGATTCTCGACACTTGATTGTTGTTGTTGTGATACCTCTATTTAGTTTGTCAGTCTATTCATAGACCACCACAAAGACAAGCATTTGTATTAAACAATGAATAGCAAGTAATTCCTATAACTGACAGTAACATCTGCTACTCCTCCTCCTCTTCCCCCTCTGCTTCCTCCTCACTCTAACTGCTGGGATGCCACATATAGTAGACATAGTTTTGTTGTTTGTTTTTAAATTTTTGCTTCAAATCCGTAATATGAAGATATTGCAAGTGAGAGGTATCAATTGTCTCAACTGGCTAATGATATCAAAATAGCATAATTCAATTGCTGAAGGTGTGTGGTGTAGTGGTTAGGGTATATGGCTCACAGTCGTAGGGTCATGAGTTCAATTCCTGATGACATTTTATTTCACATTGCTTTTGCCCACTCAGCGAGCAAAAATGAATTGTACCTGTAATTGAAAGGGCCAGCCTTGTCACTATGTGTCACACCGTATCTCCTTCAGAACTACATTAAGGGTATATGTGTTAATAGAGTACTCAGCCACTTGCACATTAATTTCATGAGCAATCTGTTCCAGTGAACTGAAACCGATGGAACCAATTTTAAAATAATTCAGTTGGTGGATTGGCAGAATTGTTAAAACGTCAAAGAAAATGCCTTGTGGTGTTCAGTTAGGTTTTTTTTCATGCAGCCGAGTTAAACTTCCATTGGGGTTGACATAAGAAGTATCGGGTAAGTATTAGAGTTTGTCCAATTGGGTGTTTCCCTTTCTATAAAGTTGAAACTTGTGGCTGTATAGTTAAGAAGTCCTGGGGTCAATTTGCTTGACTTAAGGCGGTGCTCCAGCATGGCCGCAGTCAAATGACTGAAACAAGTAAAAGAGTAAAAGAGTAATTGCATGACCTTGGAAGAACTCTCTGAAATCCTTACTTTATTTGACCAACCTCCCATGTTTTTTTTTAATTGTCTGCTCAATCTCCTGCGATACGATACGTTGGTTGCTGACATTTGAAAAGCCAAAACAATCCCTGATGTCATAACCTATATTAGCAGTTACAAGTTTCATACAAAATAACATTGTTACTGAAACATAGAATTAACGAATATAGAATACAACTAAGTGTATTATAACTAATGAAATATTTCACTCAATATAAGAGAAATGAGTTAAAAATTGTTTGGTATGTATCATGGTGCCTTTTTTATTTTCATGTGTTTGCTCCCTCTAACTTTGGAACCTGACCCTACTACTGCTTGTGCCTATATTTGAAACTATTTTTTTGTCTTTTTTTATCCCTTTTTTTTTTTAGTTATATTATGTCCTCACTACAGTAACTTCCAGTCATTCGAAGGTTCCTTTTTTTTTTTGTTTTATATGGAGTGGCTGTGTGGTAAGTAGCTTGCTTACCAACCACATGGTTCTGGGTTCATTCCCACTGCATGGCACCTTGGGCAAGTGTCTTCTACTATAGCCTCGGGCCAACCAAAGTGTTGTGAGTGGATTTGGTAGACGGAAACTGAAAGAAGCCCATTGTATATATATATATGCATATGTATGTGTGTGTATATGTTTGTGTGTCTGTGTTTGTCCCCCCCAACATCGCTTGACAACCGATGCTGGTGTGTTTACGTCCCCGTAACTTAGCGGTTCGGCAAAAGAGACCGATAGAATAAGTACTAGGCTTCCACAGAATAAGTCCTGGGGTCGATTTGCTCGACTAAAGGCGGTGCTCCAGCATGGCCGCAGTCAAATGACTGAAACAAGTAAAAGAGTATATATCCCTGAATATTTACAATTCCTTGAGTTACATCTATTTGCTGATTTACTTCTGTTGTTGTTGTTGTTGTTGTTGTTGTTGCTATCGATTTGTTATGAGAGTAGGAAAATTTACTATTCGGAATATTGATTGTTGGTGTTTACTCTCGGCCTCACTCTCTCTGACTGACTTCCATCTCAACACACACACTCTCTCTCTCTCCCCATATCCATTACTATTTCTTTCTTCATCTCTCTACCTTCATCCATCCAAGTAAGCAATATTTTCCAAAGCAGCATTGCACACACACACACACACACACACAAACTCAACTTGCATAACGATAACCTCACATTCTTGAAACTATCAATAACCCCTCTTGCATACGATTATTATTATTATTATTGTTGTTATTACTTTATAATTGGATACCTGCTCTATTCAATCTTATCTGTTATATGGTATACTTATCCTAGACTTACATTTTCCTCCGTTATCCTTCATTCTTAATATCACATTGTGGTGCGTGTAGGTGTTCTTGACTTGGTCTGGGGAAGGAGCTGTACTCATGGCCTTTGCCGGTCCTCAGAGACCAATGAGTTTGATACATGTGTTGCAGCTGATTGAGTTTACAGTGTGTTGGTTTACTAGCCAAAAGATCAGCACTTCATATCTCAACAGAAATTCGCTCTATTTGCTGTCCATGCTCAAAATACTTCAAACTTGATCTGAGATGGAACTCTTTTCTGATACCATAATTTCATATACACACTCCCACATTTTGTCCTTGTGGACATTGTCATTCCCTCCAAGTCTCATAATGTCAAACTCTAGCTAATGATCTGTTAGAAACAGCAGTCAAATTTTTCTCAAATTATATCCAGGCGCAGGAGTGTCCATGTGGTAAGTAGCTTGCTTACCAACCACATGGTTCTGTGTTCAGTCCCACTGTGTGGCACCTTCGGCAAGTGTCTTCTACTATAGCCTCGGGCCGACCAAAGCCTTGTGAGTGGATTTGGTAGACAGAAACTGAAAGAAGCCAGTCGTATATATATATATGTATGTATGTATGTATGTGTGTTTGTGTGTCTGTGTTTGTTCCCCCCCCCCCAACATCGCTTGACAACCGATGCTGATGTGTTTGCGTCCCCGTAACTTAGCGGTTTGGCAAAAGAGACCGATAGAATAAGTACTAGGCTTCCAAAGAATAAGTCCTGGGGCCGATTTGCTCGACTAAAGGCGGTGCTCCAGCATGGCCACAGTCAAATGACTGAAACAAGTAAAAGAGTACTGATGATGATATAGAAGTTGGGGGTCATTACAACTGAAATACCTTTGATCTAGGTTCATTAAGTCAAAATTTGACCTAGGGCTAAAAACTGTTCGATGACTTGATCTGTTTAGATATTGGGGTCTCAGATACTTTACTCTTTTGTATTGCTCATCTCTGTCTCATATTCTTGAGATCTATATTTTAGTTACTGGCTCCTACTGAGATCAGAGCACACTCTGAATGAGGAACCCACTCTGTTTCAACCATCGATGGTTGGTGTCCTATGTGAAAGTAACTTCCTTCTAAGCATCAGTCACTGGTCCCGGAAAGCAGGGTCGTAATCATGAAAATCTGGATTAAACTAATACAAAGCATTTTTTCTGATGCTCAAATGATTCTGTTTGGTCAGTGCCTTGATATAATAATAATGATTTCAAAAAATTTTGGCTCAAGGCCTGCAAGTTTGAGGGAGTAGGTAAATTGATTACATCAACCCCCAGAGTTCAACTGGTACTTACGTTATTGACCCTGAAAGAATGAAAGACAAAATCAGCTTTGGCAGAATTTGAACCCAGGACATAAAAACAGATGAAATGCTGCTAAGCGTTTTGCCTGGCATGCTAATGATTCTGCCAGCTTGCCACCTTATTATTATTATTACTACTACTACTACTACTACTACTACTACTACTAAATAATTATAATTAAGGATTTGGGAGCAAGGTCAGTAGATTTGAGGGGAGGAGTTTACTTGATTTCTTGTACTCCAATACTTGACTGGTACTTTATTTTACTGACTCTGATAGAATGAAAGTTAAAGTTGACCTTGGAGTGATTTGAAACCAGAAGATCTGGAACTAATACTGCAAAGCATTTTTTTTTCCCCAATATTCTAATAATAATGATTTCTTTTATGATAGCTGCAACACATGCCCATATCAGCATTACACATATACACGTGTCTGTTTTACACGTGAGTACATACAATTATATAAATATGATTTCTTTAATTTAGCAAATTGTGTTAAAGAATCCATCAGCATAGGTCTGTCTTGTATACAAGTGATCTCAGAAATCAATGTCTTTGTGGGTTTGTTTGTTTTTTTCCTTTTTTTTTTTTTTTTTTTTTTTTTTTTTTTTTTTTTTTTTTTCGAAAAAAAACCCCAAAAAACTTCTGTTTGTTCCAATATCAAGTTCAATATCTAATAAAAAATGACTCCGGTTTTCCTGTGTAGGAGTTTCCTCTTGCTACTTTAATTGATGCTAAATTCCATAGTGGTGGATGGATGGATGGATGGTTGGTTGGTTGGGTGGGTGTTTATTGGGTTTAAAAAAGTGAAACCCAAAGAGTTATTTTTGTTTTTTAAAAATTTTGAAAATGTTTGCAGCATCAATATAAGAGTTAGGTTAGTGGTACAGAAGCTACTTGTTTCCTGTGTACAAGTAGTGTGTATTCTGTGTGTTGGTTGGTTGTGTGAGGCTGGAAGTTGATAACTTTGCAATAATTCTTAGAGTTTAGAATAATTGGCATAATAATAATTTTTTTTCTTTTTTCTTTTTATCCTGGCTTGATCTGAAGGAAGGGGCTGCGCTCATCATCTTGGCAAGCCCTCTGAGGTGGGGGTTGTTGATATGGTTAATGCTTTTGTCTTGAACTACTCCAGGGAAAGCAAGGTTAGAGAAGGAAATCCATTTGTCCATCTTCTTCAACTCCCTATTCCTGAGAGGGTCATTGGGGTTGGGTAGAGTCTTCAGGCACTTCCTCCACAGGGTCCAATCAGAAGCCAATGCACACTCGCACCAACACACATGCACACGCGCACACTTGCCAACTCACATGCGCATACATGCACGCACACACACACACACACTCACTCTCTCACATACACACACACTGTCACACATGCACACTCTCTCTCACTCACACACACACACACACTTTCTCTCTCTCTCTCTCTCTCTCTCTCTCACACTCTCTCTCTCACTCTCTCTCTCTCACACTCTCTCTCTC
>NC_068987.1:19764158-19765748 GCF_001194135.2 Octopus bimaculoides | reverse complement strand
AAAGGGGCCCACATGGAACCACCTTGGATGGGAGGAAGATGGCTGTGGAGGAGGAGGGCATTTTTTGTTTTTGTCTTTAAATGTGTACGTGATGCACTAATTTGCATGCATTTAATTAGTGGATTTTATGATCGTTTACGGATTGATTACCTGCCTTAGCCAAATGAATAAACAAACATGGAGTCCGTGGTCATTAATTAGGTGGTGGTGGTGGCGGCAGCTGCAGTGGTGGTAGTGTGTGTTCATGTATGTTTGTGTGTGTGTGTGTGTGTGTGTGTGTGTGTGTGAATGGTGGTCGAGAAGAGGGGAATGTGTGAGATGAGGTATGTTTCTCTCTCACTGCACGTTCTTGGTGGGAGGACTCACACAAACACATGCATGCATACACATGTGCACACATACACACACGCATGCATACACATGTGCACACATACACACACGCATGTACACACATGCATGCACACATACACACACATGTACACACACATGCATGTGCACACATACACACACACACACAGCTATCAGGAATTATTCTTCTGCATGATATATGTTAGATTTATAATGGAATTATTGTTTGAGCCAACTAGGAATTGTCATTAAAGGGAGTAAATATTCATCATCATCATCATTAGCAGCAGTACAATAACCATGAACAAACCGGCTGTTATTCTTATCATCATCAAGGCAGCAACTTGGCAGAATTGTTACTCTGCCGGACAAAATGCTTAATGGCATTTCTTCCAGCTCTTTATGTTCTGAGCTTGCATTCCGCCGAGGTCGACTTTGCCTTTCATCCTTTTGGGGTCGATAAAATAAGTACCACCCAAGCACGGTGGAGAAGGCGGTGATGTAATTGGCATCCCCCTCCCCTCAAAATTGCTGGCCTTGTGCCAAATTTAGAAAGAGTTATCACTAAGATCAGCAGCAGCACTACGATTGTCCAGCAAAACAAAATCACCTTAACTGGTACAAAGTTCTAACCGAATGGTGCCTCTATGTAGTCTTTTGATCTGCTAGTAATAGCAGCTAAATCTCCCAAACTTAAATAATCAGTATGGCCACAGCTAACATACATAATATGAAATTTTCATGGGTGGTTTTTAACCCCTTACCCGGCAAAGACGAGTTAACTTGTCTTCACCCAGTTTGTCGTCTTCAGAGTGTGATGAGTAAACTCGTCCAAAATATATAATTTCAAAAACAGCCACAGATGAGTTTATACATCAATTCTCAGTTTTTATCTTTTACAAATTATGCCCAGATGTCGAGCTCAGAAGATGACAATGAGTATGAACCTTCTATTAGAAGCTTGGATACATCAGATGAGAGTGCAAGCTTGTCTGATAAAAAAAAAAAAATTAATCTGCAAATGAAATGTTTTCTCAAAGTCGCCAAGGAAGGGGTTAATGAAGATACCTTAAAACAAAGTTTGTATCATGGAGCAACACTGGTCTCAGGCAAGTTGGTGTCAAAAGGGTTAAGGGGGTACAATTTTTAAGCGCATGTTTGAACATATCAGGATCTTTGTATTATATTGATAATAATTTAAGGCTGTGATTTACAGTTAGTATAAATCTGATGCTGTGGAGG
>NC_068987.1:19758513-19763338 GCF_001194135.2 Octopus bimaculoides | reverse complement strand
TAATGTCTTTTTTTATTACTTTTTGAACATCCTCCAACGTGCATCATGTATTTGCTTTGCATATCTCTATCAAGATATTTTTTTTTTCCTTTTTTTCTTTCTGCACAATATATCAGACAATGCTTTTGACATGTTGCAGCTTTCTAAATGCATTGCACTTGCAACGATCAGCAGCAGAAGCAGCAACATGAGCCAGCAGAGGAGTCTCTTCATGGTCTATCTAGTTGCTAGAAATAGGCAAATCTACCTCGAATTACTCTCTGTCTTTTTTGTCTTTTTGTCTTGCTGTCTTTTTTTTCTTTTTCTTTCTAGTTTTTGTTTTAATTGGACACATTGGATAATGTAGTCTTAGATGCATTATGCCTTGATGAAAGACAGAATGGGTATGGCTGGAATACTTGCCGTCATTGGCTTGCTCAGTCAAGGATCTAAACATCTTGGCTCTCATCATCATTTTCAGTACATCTTATGCCTTTCTCTTCTACCACTACTAACACTGTCACTATCACCATCAACACCACCATTATAACCCATCACCACCAACAGTAAACATGGCTCATTCAACTTGTCTTGTGGACATGTCCAGAAGTCAAGTTATTCAGCAAGATAAAACAAAAGCTTCTTAATCACTATAGTGTATATCTCTTCCTAATGTGTTATCACTATAGTAGTTTACACCAGTCAAACAGCTCACTCAGTAGTCGTTTTGAGATTTTTATCTTGGTTATGTTTCGATTACCTTTTAAATAGCAGGCCTCTCCTCTTTATATCTACTTTCTTTCTCTTATATTGCACACACACATTCATACATATTATCATTCATTGTCATCAGTCTGGTTTCCATACTGGCATACATTGAATGGGTCACTGTGGTCTACCTTATTTGTTGGTCGAGGTCACTGCTCCCATAGACTGGTGCTCATATCTCACACACACACACACACATACATACACACATGAAATGCATTCCAGAAGTTGAGATTTTTTTTAGGAGGGGCAGTTATAACTGGCCTTGATTATTGTAATTGTAGAATATTATTGTAATTATTATTATTATTGTAATTGTAGAATATCATTACATTTAATAAGCTGACAGGCCAACTTTTGTTGTTCAGAATTGAAGAGGATGGCTGTAACAGCCTTTTAAACACTGCTTATCACAGCTGACTAGTTTGCAGAATGGCATCAGGAAGTGAAGACAATTTGGGAACTCATTATGCAATAAAATTTCATGTTAAACTGGGCAAAATCACTCTAGAGACTTATGAAATGCTCCAGGCTGCTTATGGATTAACTTGTATGAGCTGAGCATCTGTTTTTTTTGCTGGCACAAGTGGTCAGTCAAAGTAAATCTACTATGAAGCTCAAGATGGTCCCCTTTTTTTGACTGCAAGGACATCACCTACACCTACTGGGTTTCTTCTGACCAGATGGTCAACAAAGAGTACTGTGTGGAGGTTTTGATGGAGATCAGGAAGATCAGGCATCAAACCATAGAAAATCTACCTCAACAAATTTTATCTGACCCATGCATGCATAGAAAAGTGGACATTAGTATGATTTTCCACAGAAGACATTGAATTTCAAAATATATGAACAGCACCGGCATGGCTGTGGGGTAAGAAGCTTGCTTCCCAACTACATGGTTCCAAGTTCAGTCCTACTGTCTGGCACCTTGGACAAATGTCTTCTACTATAGCTTTGGGCCAACCAAAGCCTTGTGCATGGAGTTGATAGACAGAAACTGAAAGAAGTGTGTCTTTGTGTCTGTGTTTGATACCCACCCCCATCACCAAGTACTAGGCTGGGGTCGGTTTGTTCAACTAAAACCCTTCAAGGCAGTGCTCTAGCATGGCTGCAGTCAGCTGACTGAAACAAAAGAATAAAAGAATAAATAACTTATGTAAGATACCACTGATAGTAAACCTAAATCACAGTTTATCCCCTCTCTCTTCTTGTGTATGTATGTGCATGTGTGTGTGTGTGTGTGTGTGTGTGTGTGTGATTGTCTCCTTGCCTTGATATCACATGATAGTCATGAGTGTCAATGTAATGCCTTGTCATAGGGGACTATTACCTTGCAGGTTAGTTAGTGACAGGAAAGGCATCCAGCTGTAGAAAATTTCCTTCAACAAATTCTGTCCAACCCATGTGAGCACAGAAAAGTGGACTTTAAAATGATGGTATATTTTGCTGCCATGAAAATACCATGTTACTGATAAGGGTATAAGTTCAATCATATCAATAGATTAGATGTATGGGATATCTACAATTTGTAATTTGTCAGTTTGTAATTGTGGTGGTGTTAAGTTAGTGGTCTTTCGTCTTAGATCCATCTTTATTGTATCGCTCTTCCCTCTGATCTGTCAGACTAATGAACCCATGGAAAATGGACATTAAAAGATAATGATGTGGAATAAGGCATCCCTTGGCTTTTGTTAATGCATGTCTCTAGAAGGTTGCTCAGATTCAAAACTGTGGAGTGTTCAATTTTACTGTTTTTGGTGCAACTGGTTCTTCACAAATCTTTGTCATTATAATCAAATCATCTGTGTGGGCAGTCTAACTGTTCAGTACAGTTCTGTGGCAGCTAAAAATATTCTACTAAACTATTGGACCCTTCATAAATTGAAGCCAACGGGAGAATCATTCACACACACATATACATATTTATGAGGCAAGCACTTCAAAGAAATGAAATGACCCACTAACTTAAATCAAGCTGTTGGGTGGTATGAATATATCTTGTTGGCTCCCACCATTACAAAGACTACAAAGACAACAGCTCCCATCACTACAAAAACAACAGCTGGTGCCACTTTGATTATATCTATATGTGATCAATTGTGAGCAAATAAATTATAGTTGATCCCTTTGTATACTAAGCCTACTAATGGTACCAAAGTAGAAAGAATAAAAAAAGATTTGAATAAGAATATTCTTATCGCTTGAATCAATGAAATTATTTATTGTAATGTGAACGACTGACTATTCCATGTACATCTGTACTCCTTAACCCTTTTAATGCCAATGTGCCTGAAACTGCCTCTGGTTCAAGGATTCAAACTCTGTTTTAAAATTATCTTAATTACAACTTTCCATCAAAATTTCATGCTAGTCTATGTTCCAAACACCAGATTAATAATGGAGTTACATTAGCACAACCCTCCAGTTTGCCAGCTCTTGTTAAATTGTCCACCCATGCCAGCATGGAAAATATTTTTTAAATTAACTGAAACAAAACCTGTATTTCAAGAGAAATATGATAAAAGATTGTGATACAGTGTTCTGACAAATCCTCGACTCTCTCCTAATAAGTTTCCACAACTTTTCCTTTCACCCAATTTCACTTCAAAAGTTTGGATTGTATCAAACCTGTGATGTAACATAACTTGCTTCTTCCACCAGGATAATGCTCAGCCACATACAGTGAGGATGACATTCCAAAGGCTGAAGCAGTTTGAATGGGAAACAATGCCTCACCCACCATGTTCGCTGGACATTGCCCCATCTGATTATCATTTATTGTGCCGTCTTCAAGATGATTTGGACAGAAAAAATATGAATTCTGTAGATGAAGTCAGAACAGGACCGGAGGAGTATTTTTCATCACGGAGAAACAAATTTTGGAAGGGTGGGCTTTGCAAGTCTACCAGATAGATGGAAGAGCATTGTAGAAAGTGAAGGAGAGGATATTTTAGATACAAAAATAACTTTATCTTAATTTTGAAAAATAAAAGAGCATGAAAAAACCCTGCATTATTTATGGGATGATCCAGTATATTGCCTGAGCATGTGTGAGTGGAGAGAGAGAGAGAATAGATGTGTGCTTTATATAATGTGTGTGTAGGGTATTTGAATGATAGATATGTATCTATGTATCTGTGTGTCTGTAAGGCGAATGACTTTGAAACTCTACAATGAAGTGTTATGTGTAGACAGACAGATTTGACAGATAAAATAATTGTTTCTGTTGAATTCTTTACTCCTTGTAGTGCACCCCCCCCTATTTGGAGTTATAAAAGGATCTGTGGCAGTTTAATATCTGTCACTGCGTATGTATGGTGGGGGCAGCCAGCATCTATGTGTCTGTGCATGCATCTGTTTGTATATGTGTGTGTTCATACTGTCAGCTGGTGCTAGCAGCAATTGTCATTTGCCTCCCACACTCTTTGGTCATTTTTCTTCAATTTCTGTAGACTAGTACCAGATGATTGATCTCTCTCTCTCTCTCTCTGTCTGTGTATGTTATACATTATGTATGTATGTGTGTGTATATCTGTAAATGTTTGTAAATGTCTATATGTATATATATATATATTATTTTATTTTATATTATATGTATTATATATTCCATATTCTATATCCTATATTAATTTTACAAGAATATAAATAAAACATAAAAAACAAAGTTGGAACTCTTTTAAATAAAATATACTCCTCTATACACGATCATACAAAACCCTTTTTTTGTATTTATTTTTATTCACACACACACACACACACACACACACACATATATACATATATATGTATGTGCACATATATGTATTTATTTATTTCTGTATGTGTATTTATATACATGTGTAATAATGTATCTGTGAGTGCATGTATTATGTAACAGTGTGTGTATATTTATATACATCAGTGTACTTATTTAACTGTCTATACATACATCTGTTGGTGTCAGTCTCCCTATCTGTCCACATGTTTGTGTACATGCATATATATATATATGTATATGTGTGTGTATGTATCCCTTGTTGAAGGAACTATTCCTTAGCTTTGATTTTTTTTTTTTTTTTTTTTTTTTTTTTTTTTTTTT
>NC_068987.1:19753850-19757559 GCF_001194135.2 Octopus bimaculoides | reverse complement strand
ATATATATATATATATATATATAATACAAATAATAAATGAGTATATGCATATATACGTACATGTATGTACATACCTACATCTACCTGTATATATAGATGCATATCTGGGTACAGGACGTTGCAAACAAAACGTAGACAAAAATAATAAACGGAGTACAGAAAACACACAGGCCACATAGAGAACATTTTCCTTCATCAGCTGCCACCATTCTAACACTGGCGTTTCGAAGAGTTATATGTATGTGTGTATATGTTTGTGTGTCTGTGTTTGTCCCCCCTCCCCCCAACATCGCTTGACAACCGATGCTGGTGTGTTTACGTCTCCCGTAACCATGAGTGTAATGGATACTTTTATTGCATGACATCAGTATCTGCCACGACTGATTTTACTTGGTTTGATGGGTCTTCTTAAGCACGGCATAATGCCAAAGGTCTTGGTTGTTTGTCATTGCCTCCGTGAGGCCCTTCACTCAAAAGGTGCTTTTCACGTGACACCGGCATGGGTGCAAGTTACATGACACCACCACTTATATATGTGTGTGTGTGTGTGTGTGTGTGTGTGTCATCCACCACTGCTTGACAGCTGGTATTGGTGTGTGCCCATCCCTAAAACATAGCATTCAGCAAAAGAGATCAATAGAACAAGTACCAGGCTTGGGGTTGATTAGTTTGAGTGAAATTCTTCAAAGTGCTGCCCCAGCATGGTCGTAGCCTGATGTCTGAAACAAGATAAAAACAAATGATAAATTAAAAACTTTGATTTGACTTGGACATATGCTAATGAGCATACAAATGACATTGAATTAATTATATTCATTATGTATTCTAGGTGCGTAGAATTGGTAAAGGCTTCAGAACTGCTGACTATGAGATGAAAGTGTGGAGACTCCTCTAATGGTTTCTTTATTGTTGCATCATGTCCTCTCTGTCAGCAGTCATTCCACAAACACAACTGTATCAATAATTGTTACTGCACATTTCTAGAATGTTCCAGTGTTTTTACTGTGCAATTGTTTCTGTCTGTGTGTCTTTTTGTGTGAGTGTGTGTCCGTGTGAATGTGTGCGTCTTTCAGTGTGGGTGTGTGTGCGAATGTATGTCTCTGAGTAAGTGTGTGTGTGTGTCTCTTTTTATGTGAGTGTGTGTGCGTGTCTTTTTGTGTGTGTGTGTATGTTTCTTTGTGTGGGTCTATGTGCATGTCTTTGTGTAAATGTGTTTATGTATCTTTATGTGTGTGTCTTTGTAAGTGTGTGAGTATCTTTCTTTGTGTGTGTGTGTCTTTCGTTGTGTGTGTGTGTGTGCCTTCTTAAGTATGTGTGTCTTTCTTTCTTTGTCAGTGTGTGTGTGTGTGTGTCTTTCTTTCTTTGTAAGTGTGTGTGTGTGTCTTTTTGTGTGTGCTGCCTGTTTGCGTTTTATAACTAGCATTAAAAAAAATAAGAGCACCCAACATATCCAGTAGAATAAATGTATTGCTAAATTTTACTACTTTCCGTTTACTTCAAATCCCCTTCTGGAGAGTCATTCTTCAGATATCAATGAAGAATTTTCTCTATGCTACCAAAATTAGTACTGCTAATTTCACTCTTTGAAAAAAACATATATCATATACTATCAAAGCAAACTACTCCTCTGTCATTTCAAATTTCCTCTTGGTCATCAGATTTGACAATAATCCTTTCTACTATAGGCATAAGGCCTGAAATTTTGTGGGAGGGTACTAGTCAATTACATCGACCCCAGTGCTTAACTGGTACTTATTTTATTCAACCCCAGAAGGATGAAAGGCAAAGTCAACCCTGGCAGAATTTGAACTCAGAACGTAAAGACGGATAAAATGCTCTAAGCATTTCACCCATGATCATCATTTTTACATCTGTTCTTTTTATATATATATATATATATATATCCTGGATTTATTTAGAGGAAACATCTCAGGGTAGTAGTCTAGGCCAGATGCCCTTTCTGAAGCTAACCTTTGTTTTCAAGTATTTTGTTTTACCTATCTTCAGGCCTCAAAACAGTGGGACATTAGGTGGGAACATAAACAGATGTTATCATTATCCAGGCAGTGTCAATGTGGAGGTACATAGAGACACAGACATGACTGGCCCTCGTGCCGGTGGCACGTAAAAGCACCCACTACACTCTCAGAGTGGTTGGCGTTAGGAAGGGCATCCAGCTATAGAAACTCTGCCAAATCAGATTGGAGCCTGGTGTCGCCATCTGGTCCACCAGTCCTCAGTCAAATCATCCAACTCATGCTAGCATGGAAAGCAGACGTTAAACGATGATGATGATATATATGTACGTGTATGTTGTTGTTTAACCTCCAAATCAGCCTTGATTGAGCTGTCTTATAATCAGAGGTATTCCAACAAAAACCATCCTGTCTTTTTATACATGATATCTATAGCTAGACCAACAATATCAAGAACTACAACGTTCTTGATATTGTTGGTTTCTGTTGTTGTTGTTGTTGTTGTTGTTATTGAGCTCCCACATCAACTCTGATCTTAAGAAGTCTCCTGGTTAAATTTGTTGTGATGTAGTGTCATTATCATCACCAATCACTACCATTTACCATCATCACCACCACCTTCATCATTATCACCATTATTATTATTATAATCATCACCACCTCCGCCATTGCCATCATCACTACCACCATCACCAATAGCTGTCTTCGCCAACATACTGGTTGGCATCAGCTAGCGCCCTGCTGGTCACTACCACGACCAACAGCATGATGGAAACTACTTTCACCATCCACTAACAACCTTCGTTAGCAACATCATCATCATCATCATGATCAACATTACCACCACCATCGTGACTACCACCACCATCAGTCCTCATAAAGTAACAGCTCCAATCAGATCATCACACTTTCTTCAATGAGAAATCAATGCCACTCCAACTGAAGAATGGTTCCATTGTCAGCCTGTTGCAACATTTGGTTGTTGTTTTTGTTTTGAATGGTTTTTTTTATGATTTAAAAAAAAAAAAAAAAATTTTTTACCTTATTGAGAAATCAACAATTAGTACAATTGAACAATAGTTAAATTCTAGGCCCTTCTACTATGACATCTCATGGTAACAGTTTCTCCTTAAAAAGACTGCTGATAATTTTTTTTTTTTCCCTTTTTCATTTTCTTCTTCCATTATTTATTCATTGTTAGCTTTTAGTTAAATTTTCTTTCTTTAATTTTTCCCCTCAACTAAACTTGTATGCAACCCTCTCCCTCCAAAAAACAAACACTATTCATTTGAAGGTGGGGTTTTTTTTTTTGCAGGAATGAGGGGGGGAGATGAAGGGGTATGGAAGTGGACTCTGTCACAAAGCTATTATTTCCATGATTATTTCTAAATTGGAATTTTTGGATATTAAAAGAAAAATTATTTTAAAAATTTAATTCTGAAAGGAAGGAAAATAATGAAAACGAGCGTTTTCCCAGTACTGTTCTGTTAGATCTGGAATGGTTTAGACTCATTCTGGAAAGACATTATTGATACTTGTATGAAGATAAACAATGCTCTACTAAATGGTACAAGAGCAGCAATAAAATGTGCAAGGTCATATGGACATTGTGAAATAGCATTAATTTTGCATCTGCATGTGGGCTAAAATCTACTTAATATATATCAATATATCTTTATATATATATATATGTATATATATATATATATATATATATATATATATATATATAT
>NC_068987.1:19752448-19753664 GCF_001194135.2 Octopus bimaculoides | reverse complement strand
GTGCGGGTGGCACATAAAATACACCATTTTGAGCGTGGCCGTTGCCAGTACCGCCTGACTGGCCTTCGTGCGAGTGACACGTAAAAGCACCCACTATACTCTCTGAGTGGTTGGCGTTAGGAAGGGCATCCAGCTGTAGAAACTCTGCCAAATTGGATTGGAGCCTGGTGTTGCCATCCGGTTTCACCAGTCCTCAATCAAATCGTCCAACCCATGCTAGCATGGAAAGCGGACGTTAAACGATGATGATGATGATGATATATCATCATCATCGTTTAACGTCCGCTTGCCATGCTAGCATGGGTTGGACGAGTTGACTGAGGGCTGATGAACCAGATGGCTGCACCAGACATATATATATAGATAGATAGATAGATACACACACACACACACACACATGGGCACAGGTATGGTTGTTTGGTTAGAAGCTAGCTTCCCAGCCACGTAGTTTTGGGTTTAGTCCCACTGCATTCCACCTGGACAAATGTTTTCTATTATAACCCTAGACCAACCAGTTCCTAGTGAGTGGATTTTATAGACAGAAACTGAAAGAAGCTTGTCATGTGTATAATGTGTGTGTGTGTTGTCTCACACTACTGCTTGACAACCAGTGTTGGTTTGTTTACATACCCCCCTCCCCCAGAACTTAGTGGTTTGGCAAAAGATCAAGACTCCTTTTGCCAAAGTACCAGGCTTAATAAGTACTGAAGTCAACTTGTTTAACTAAACCCTTCAAGGCGGTGCGCCAGAATGGCCACAACATAATGACTGAAACGAGTAAAAGAAAACATATACATATGTATATATAAACAAAACAGGAATCTGGAAAATTTTTTGGTATTATTTATACACCATTACACATGTTTCACTTGCTAATAGGAATCACAAAATTGTACATGCTGGATAAACATGTAAGAAATTTCCTGTTAGAAATTCTTTAGAGAATTGAATAATACATGCTGGATTGTCATACTAGAATAAGTAAATGTGCTTCAAGAGGACACATCTTGGATTTTACCCTACCTACATCATATATATATATATAGGCATAGGCGTGGCTGTGTGGTAAGAAGCTTGTTTCCCAACTACATGGTTCTGGATTCAGTCCTACTGTGTGGCACCTTGGGCAAGTTTCTTCTACCAGAGCCTCAGGCCGACCAAAGCCTTGTGAGATGATTTGGTAGAAAGAAGCTGAAAGAAGTCCTTCATGTGTGTG
>NC_068987.1:19748822-19752438 GCF_001194135.2 Octopus bimaculoides | reverse complement strand
GTAAAAGAGATTAATAGAATTAGTACCAGGCTTTAAGAATAAAAAAAATTACTGGGGTCAATTCATTTGAATAAAATTGTTCAAGGTGCTTCTCCAGCATGGCCACAGTCTAATGACTGAAACAAGTAAAAGGTAAATTCCAACGCAAGTTATTTTACTAAATTCTTTGCAAATTCTTGATTATTTTCAAAATAAACCAAGAAACAAGTTGTGTACTTCATTGGAAATATGATCTTGAAAAGGTTATGCCTCTTGAATAGTATGAAAAATGTATGATCGAATTTACATCATAGGCACAGTTGTGCGTAGAATAGGAAAACACCATTCATGATCCATAAAATGGTATGAAAAATCTGATTGGATTTGCATCATGACACAGTGTGACATAATTATAGGAATTATAGGTTTATGTCTGTATGAGGATAAAATGAACAAAAAAAAAGGGGGAAGAAAGACATTTTTTTTAAAATGGGTAAATAAATTTTGTTTTAACACTTAAGTGGTTCATGCTGACTGAGAAATTTCACTTAGAATCATTCATCAGAATATTGACCAAATGTTGGAATTGGTTTAGCTCAGGTAATTGAATGAGATCTGATATCTATAATGCCAATTTGTATGTATGTTGCCAAAATGAATAAATAAATAAATAAAAATAAAAAGGGTGAAAAAATAAATGGAAATAAAATAGATAAAAAAAAAACAAACAGAAACAATCTCTGGTTGATTATGATGTAAACCTTTACAATGTTTCCTCTCTCTCTCTCTTTCTCTCTGCATTGCAATTTTTTGGTAGCACTTCAGTAATTGATTGATTGATTATTTCCATAATTCTGAGAGGAATTATTCAAGGCACCACGTTTAGCATGTCTTAGATAATCACGAGTTTATTATCATTATTATTATTATTATTTCTTTTTAGTGACAGCACTTTAAAGAAGTACTTAAATATATGCATGCACACACAAACACTGCCTTAACTATTTACAGCTGTAGAATATATTTTCCTCTTTGTACCTATTTACGGTTTGGTGGACTGAGCCAATCAATGTCAATGTAGTTGTCTGAATCCATGATCCCTGAATTACTAACCTGGTTCCCTAACAGCTTTCACAAGAAGAAAATATCACCTTATCTCTCTCTCTCTCTTTCTCTTTTCGTGTATCTTATATCTTTCATCTGTTGCAATTGCTGGACTGTGGCCATACTGGAAGACCGCCTTGAAGGGCTTTGCCAAACAAATCAACCTCAGTACTCTTAAGTCTGGTACTCATTCTATTGGTCTCTTTTGCCAAGCCACTGAGTTAT
The DNA here is from genome assembly GCF_001194135.2 of Octopus bimaculoides. Classification (NCBI taxonomy): domain Eukaryota; kingdom Metazoa; phylum Mollusca; class Cephalopoda; order Octopoda; family Octopodidae; genus Octopus; species Octopus bimaculoides. The sequence goes on along the minus strand of NC_068987.1, from coordinate 19,751,130 downwards.
GGGGACTGTAAACAAACCAACATTGGGTGACAAGTGGTGGTGGGGACAATTGTAACACACACATATACACATACACACATGTACACATGTAAAGGGTTTCTTTCAGTTTCCATCTACCAAATCCACTCACCAGGCTGTGGTTGACCTGAGGGTATTGTAGAATATATTTGCCCATGGTGCCACACAGTGAGACTGAACCTAATACCTCATGTTTGGGAAGCAAGCTTCTTACACACACAGCCATTCCTCTGTGTGTGTGTGTGTGTGTGTGTAGATATAAAAAGTTGTTATAGCCAGTCTGAGAACGGCCATTGATTTTACACCTATAAAGCTCATTGGACTCAAATGACCGGAGGCACACACTATCTAGTAGAGAAGTTATGTGCCTCCAGCCATTTGAGACAAGTTGCCTATACAGCTAAGAGTTTTATAAGTGTAAAACTAAGGGTACTTTCAGACTGGCCATAACAACCTTCTAAATATTTCTACTCTAAAGTTCTATAGCGTGCTTCTTTTGTGAACATATGAACTCTTTAACCTACATATATAATAATAATAATATTAGGGATAAAAATTCAAAATTACAGGTAAAAGCTCAATTAAAGTCAATTTATTAAAACTTAAAATTGAATTAAGTTTCACAGTATTAAATATATATATATATTCACTTACACAAGTGGGTGCTGAAAAGTTCTTGGTTTGGGGCAAAAGAATATAGAGGGAGGATCAGTTAATTATGATTTTATTCAACATATTCCTCTCACAGATGTGTAAAAACTTATTGCAGCAGTCCTTCAGTTTTCCTAAGCCCTGTAAAAGAACTTGGAAGATTGGGCCCTCAACCAGACCTTTCACAATACCCTTAAAGCCAGGAACTTTTCAGTACCCCCTCGTATGTATGTGTTTGTGTGTATAATATAAATTTGTCTACATTTGATGTTTACATGCATACTACCTACAAATTAGCTCCGACTCTGTACATGTAAATGTTATATACAAATTGAAGTGAAAATTATATATGATGGAAGTTTGTAGATTCAGTCAATACACACGCACGACCCCTCTCCCCCACTCGTACACATGCGTGGGTTTTCTCAGTCATTGAAAAAAAATGTCTTTTGATATTCGCTCATACATGCTTCCTATATATGCTAGCACAATCTTCGCATATGTTAACTTGGCTTTCATTACATACACTAACACGTGCATGCTAACATGCACTGCGTACATATGTAACATGCATTTTGTATGTATAACTCACACACACACACACACACACACACACACACACACGTATTCATACACTTGATATATGTATGCTAACTCACACTTAAGTATGCTAATGCATATTTTCATTTATGACATATCTATGTCATATATTACATTGCCATTGTAAATTTTCAATCGACATATGTATGTATGTGTGTAATATACACACGCATACATACACATAGTTAAGTGTGTGTGTCTGTTTTATACATATATGTATGTATATATGTGTGTATGTATATATGTTTGTGTCTATATATATATATATATATATATATATATATATATATATATATACACACACACACGCATATACATGTATATATGTGTGTATATGTATTAGCCTGAGTAACTGAGAGATGTGTTATAAAACATGTGAAACATAGGCAATTGAATTTAACTCAAATCACCATGCACGCAGGCACGTGCACTCACATGCACTTCCATATATATATATATATATAATGTATGTATGTATATATTTATATGTGTGTATGTGTGTCTAGGTTAGCATGGCATGCACGTGCATACACATCTTTAGGATTTGGATGCCAATCACCTTTCAGAAAAATATTCCATTCTGCTAAGGGTTGGTTCTAAGCCAATTCTTGGCTCACTCTAACTTTCTGATATGTTCACTATTGAATTAAATAAATGTGTGTGTGTGTGTGTGTGTGAAATTTTCTTTTAATGTCATTTTTGTATTTTTAATATTTCATTTTTTTGTGCAGTGAGGTTCTTAATAGAAAAAAAAAAAAAGCTAGAATTAGACATTAAATCATGCGATATAGAAAGTGAAAGAGTAAAGGAGGAGCCAAAACAAAACAAAAAAAAAAAAGCAGTTTTATAAAAGAGGAATAGAACAAAAAGAAAAAGAAAAAAAAAAATAAATGAATAAAACTCACTGTTAGAAGGAATAATTAAAAAGAATCAAATGTAAAATCTTGTGGACCATGTAACGGAAATTGCAGAGCAAGAAGCAAAACCAAAGTAAAGGAACTAAAATATAATAAAAAATTTTAAAGAATAAATATTCCTC
>NC_068987.1:19742462-19745456 GCF_001194135.2 Octopus bimaculoides | reverse complement strand
ATATATATATATATACACACACACACATGTTGTTGACAGCATAAGAATTTATAAACTTTTGAGAGAATGTGAAGTAATTCCTTTTTGTAACAGTGGATCTTGAAATGCATCATCATTTATTTTACTGTAGTCCCAGATTGACCCAAGCTTTGTAAGTGGGCAGTTGGAAACTAAGCAGGAACACCTCACATTGACTGTACTTGTAATGCAATGGGCCAAGCTTTGAATTTGGAGTTCCCATATTTGTGAATCTGTCAACCCTTATGACAGATTTACAGAACTTTCATTGAGCCCCGCTGATCATAAAATTCGCTAAAATTCTATGGTAATCTGCTATACTCTTACCTTCAGGCGGCGAGCTGGCAGAAACGTTAGCACGCCGTGCGAAATGCTTAGCGGTATTTCGTCTGCCGTTAGGTTCTGTGTTCAATTTCCGCCGAGGTCGACTTTACCTTTCATCCTTTCGGGGTCGATAAATGAAGTACCAGTTACGCACTGGGGTCGATGTAATCGACTTCATCCCTTTGTCTGTCCTTGTTTGTCCCCTCTATGTTTAGCCCCTTGCGGGCAATAAAGAAATATAAGAAAGGCGACGAGCTGGCATAAACGTTAGCACGCCGGGTGAAATGCTTAGCGGTATTTCATCTGCCGTTATGTTCTGAGTTCAAATTCCGCCGAGGTCGACTTTGCATTTCATCCTTTCGGGGTCGATAAATAAAGTACCAGTTACGCACTGGGGTTGATGTAATCGACTTAATCCCTTTGTCTGTCCTTGTTTGTCCCCTGTGTTTAACCCCTTGTGGGCAATAAAGAAATATATACTCTTACCTTCATGAATGACATGGGAAAGCTCAGTTTTCCTGCATTGTGTAGGCATGGATTATGTTATTCAACATTTCCAACCTTTGGACTTTGTCAGTCCCAAGAATTTTGACCTCTTCATTGACCTCTAACCATTTTCAACCTCATCTCCCATACACTTTCATTGGCTCATGGTGGTGGTGGTGAGGTCTCTTTTGTGTATGTTGACTACCCATGTGTTAAGTGTACGAGTGTTACACATTTATTGTCATTGCTGATTCTGCCAGATTGATAACCTATTAATTTTTTTTATTCAATGCAATCCTTAATCCTATTTAACATTGCTAGGGAGGTTAAAACGAATCTCACTTCTCAATATTCTAAGAATGAATCTTGATAGAATATCCATCGAAATTAAGTCTCCCCTTATGAAAAAGATAATGAGTGAGTTGATCTAGTAAGGTTAATCTCATTAACATGAATATGCTGTCACTTATCTGTCTATCTATCTATCTATCTATCTATCTATATCATCGTTTAACATCTGTCTTCCATACTGGTATGGGTTGGATGGTTTGACAGGATCCAATAAACTGGAGGAATGTGTCGAGCTCCAATGTCTGTTTTGGTATGGTTTCTACAACTGGATACCTTTCCCAATGCCAGTTGCTTTTCAGAGTGTACTGGGTGCATTTTTGTGACACCAGCTCTAGTAAGCTGTCAAGTAATTTGCAAGACAAAGAAGAGATCTTCAATTGAGTTCACTTGTAATGGAGAGGGAGGTGGATCTATGCCAGGTGTTGAAAGGCAAAAGTATGATAAACAGGTACATGTGTCTAGAGATACCCAACATTATATAAGGTTGGGTGGGACTAGCCGGAAAAAAAGACGGTGATGAGGTATAAGAGCATACTGTTGCCAGGCTGGGTAACTGTCTCAAAGGGTTTTAGAGAGAAAAAATCAACCCCAGTACTTATTTTTTTAAGTCTGGTACTCATTTTGTCAGTCTCTTTTGGTGAATGCTTAAGTTACAGGAACATAGAGAAACCAACACCAGTTGTCAAGCAGTGAGAACACTCGCACACTATCATTCACTCGCGCGCGCGCACACACACACACACACAATGGGCTTCTTTCAGGCTCAGTCTACCAAATCCATTCTCAAGGATTTGGTCATCCTGAGGCCATAGTAGAAAACAATACTTGTTCAAGGTGCTGTGCAGTGGGACTGAACCCAGAACTATGTAGTTAGGGAGCAAAGTTCTTACCACACAGCCATGATTTTTTTGAATTTAAAAAAAAATAATCTTGTACTGACAGTGACCTACAGGCATTCAAAGTGAACATCAACTGCAATTTAGGGAGGGACTGCAAAGGCCTTGTGTCACTTATTCCTCCTCCTCTTCCCCCTCCTCCATCTTCTTCCTTTTACACTACCCTGAATTTGCCTTAAAAATGTTAATAGCTGATTTTATTTTCCTACTTTATTTTTTTAATCATCTGAAATGCATGTTTCTTTTGTGCGTATATGCAGCAGTTTCTTTGTCCCAGTTTATGCAAGCAATATTTCGGTGCAGTTCCAACATTTGTGCCATATAGAAGCAGGTCAATTATTGTTCCTTGTTGATAGAATTTCTTTTTAGTTGTAAAGCAGCAAAGAGAATGAAAAAAGCCAACATCCTTTGATATTGCAGTTTTAACGATGTTATGCTTGAGTGGTTACAGTGAAAAGTGTGAGCTTGTGAGGCTGAAAGTTTGTTAAAGCTTGTTAAATGTTTTAATTGTGTAATTGTTAATGAGTTAAGGACAGTGAGGTGTTGTAGGTGTGATACTTTCATATATGAGGTTTGCTGTATGCAAAATTTATTACCATTGTCTGGTGTAGCATTTGAAAGATGTTTCTTTTTGAAGAATTTTTTTTTTGTGTATGTGTTTTTGTATATATCATGACTACTTCAATGAATTTTTGATGCTTTTTATCTATTTAATATATGCATACGGTGTGCGTATGTATGCGTATATGTTTGTGTGTCTGTATGTATATATTTGTGTCTATATGTATATGTTTGTGTGTCTGCATGTATATGTTTGTGTGTCTGCATGTATATGTTTGTGTCTGCATGTATATATTTGTGTCTATATGTATATGTTTGTGTGTCTGTATGCATATGTTTGTGTGTCTGTATATATATA
>NC_068987.1:19731974-19741470 GCF_001194135.2 Octopus bimaculoides | reverse complement strand
TGTGTTTATATATGTGTGTGTGTGTGTGTGTTTATATATGTGTGTGTGTGTGTGTGTGTGTGTTTATATATGTGTGTGTGTGTGTGTGTTTATATATGTGTGTGTGTGTGTGTTTGTATATATGTTTGTATATGTGTGCATGTATATAGATATGTATTTATATTGATATATGAGTGTTTATATATGTGTATACGTTAGAGTGTATGTGTAGGAGTATATGCAGATATTTGTGTATGATAGTGATGAATTTCAAATTCAATTCATTTATCAAACATAATAGTACTGACAACAGTTACTTCCCTTACCATATCATTTTTCTCTTGCAATTTCCAAAACTTGATACACGAATCAAATACGATCCAATGTTTATCAGTTAAAAGAAGTGAAGTGACATGAGCGGTCAAATGTCAGACTTTTGTTATGAGTTCAAATCCCACCCCTGACCATCCAGATATAAAGAATTCTTTTTCCAACTTAAGCGTTTTAAACAATGTAAATTTAATTTTTTGTACTGCAGTTCTTACTGTTTAACCCTAAGTAACTTTGATTGAGTAGACGAATGATCAGATGCATTCCAACAATGTCCATCTCATGGGGGTATCCAAAACTACATTACCAAATGTCTTTTCGTTATTCAAGGAAGATTTAGCTGTTGTATCTATCATGTTGAATAATCATTTAAAAGTCTCAACTTTGATAGAATTTTGTCATAATTAACTATACTCTGTTTCCTTATTAACATAATTTATTCTAATTATCATAAATGTCACCAGAAATGTCTACATTGCTCTGCATCATTCAACTGCTTACTGAAGCCCTTTGTTGTGGAGTTCCTTTGCAGAATCTGGAAATGCTTCAGTGCCAGCAATTTACTAATTAAAATGCAGAGTATATATTAAGCTTATTGTAGAACACAGCTAAGGTATCAGGCATCTGTAATAACACATTCTATGATATCACTGTCTCCCCTCCTCCATTGTGCATTCCTAGCAAAAGCTGTTCTATTGCAAGTATTTGGACTGGGGTCTCTGTTCTGAAGATCGTTCAGTATGCAGTCTTCTGCTGTAGCAATCTGAGAACGTTTGTTTTGTTTTTATCATTATTATTTTTGTATTATTTCCTTCTCCCCTCCCTCCCTCCCGTCAATCTCGGAAGCCTTTACAAAACTTCATTGAGGCTTCCCTTTCTTCCTCTGGCTAAACTGTAAAAAAAAAAATATCTGCATATCAATAAGTGCAGGTATGGCTGTGGTTGTGTGGTAAGAAGTATGCTTTCCAACCACATGGTTTCAGGTTCAGTCCCACTTCATGGCATCTTGGGTAAGTACTTTCTGTTATAGCCTTGAGCTGTGGATTTTGTAGAGGGAAACTGAAAGTAAGTTATGTGTGTGTGTGCGCGTGAATGTTTTCTTTGACCATTGCTTAAGAACCAGTGTTGGTGTGTTTATGTTTCTGGCAAAAGAAACTACTAGAATAAGTACCAGACTGAGGGCAATTTATTCGATTAAAACCTACATAGTATTGCTCCAGCATTGCCACAGTCCAATGACTAAAAAATTAAAAGAAAAGATATTAAAAATAAAATGTCACACATTGGTTTTATTACTGAATCTTCCAGGTGTCCACTTAACAAAACATCCTATTTATCAAATTATAATGTATTTATCTATTCTGTATATATTGTACAGATTCTCTAGAGGATTCCATCAATCAAGGTTTACTGTTTACCTGGATCTGTATGTGCAAGGATGGACAATGTCTATTTATGGATAAGTGCCAGTTGTCCATACAGGCAAGTCATTCTCCTCCATGTTACTGATGTTGTCCAAAGTAAAGGTCAAAGGCTGCTGATGCAGTTTGGCACTTGGCATTAGTGTATTCACAGATGTTGCTCTTGGACAACAGATACCACAAAGCATCTTGCCTGGTGCTTTTTAACAGTTCTGCTAATCTATCACCCTGGTTTGGTACTTTCTATACACACCTGTGCCAGTCAGCATGATATGTGGGCCAGGCTGGGCCTTTGAATTATGTGTACAACCCATCCAACAGACTACCTTACAGTTTGCAACTAAATTTCTTCACATTGTTAAATTTGCATTAATATGAGGATTTAGTATAAGACACTTGGTAATCCAATGTATTGTGTGTAGCTAGATTGAACTCAAGACTTCATGATTGCAAAGCCAACTTCTTCACCAATCAGCCTCCCCCCACACACACTCGCTTTGAAGGAAAACATCCGTTTGACTGGCAAACCATCAATTACTAAAACATGCTGTTACTTCCCTCGACTACAATAACTTTTGGTCCCTAAATTTGATAGCCGTAGGCTAGTCTCTTCCTCTTGCTCCTTTTGAAATCCTGTATTAACAACTTTTCCCCTTGTTTATTTCTTTGCACAAATGTCCCTCATCTTGGATCTATACCCTGTATTTCGTTTTCCGTCCGACCACTGGACAGTAGCAGTTCAACTTCGAAGTTAACTGCGGTAGGTTTTCTCCAGTTATCCCCATAAAGTATTAACATTAAAATAGTCAATTAAGAGTACTGTCCCCTTTCCTTCTGTTCTTGATTGATTTTTCAATATAGTATTATTTATCAACCCAACGAGAAGTTCTACACAGATGTTTCACTTGCTAGCCAAGTTTCTTTCATATCTGAAAGAATGATTATGATCGGAACACCTTTAATTGCAAGTCTGCTCGTCTGGAGATGACCTAGGGTTAAACAACAGTATTCTTTTCTACTCTAGGCACAAGACGCGAAATTTTGGGGGAGGGGGGCCAGTCGATTAGATCGACCTCACAGTACGCAACTGGTACTTAATTTATCTACTCCGAAAGGATGAAAGGCAAAGTCGACCTCGGCGGAATTTGAACTCGGAACGTAAAGACAGACGAAATACCGCTAAGCTCTTCGCCCGGCGTGCTAACGTTTCTGCCAGCTCGCTGCCTTGTTAAACAACAGCATTGCCTCCTCAACAGGTGTAGCCTTCGTATTTATTACATCAACACTGTTTCTCTTGGATTGATGTCATCTTTTGATTAGATCTAGGAAATGTGCCAGATTCAATACAATAAGCTCATTATTATTAATATTATTATTATCATAATTGTTGTTGTTATTCCCCAAATATAAACAAACCAAACATGGTGCCTCTTTGTGGTCGGTCGACCGGCTAGAAATAGCAATCAAATCTCTTTATTAAAAAATGCAGTATTGCATATTGTCAACGGAAATAAACCGTCGAAAAAGATGGGGTCTATACGCGGTTGTTGTTAATAATGATGCTGGACACTCCCGTCGAAGACGACGACGCGTGCGCGTTCAGCTTTTACCGAACGACCTGCACAAATGATTAGTTTTATAGTGATCAAGTATATGTGCTGCACATTAGCTCACCTTTTCCATCAAATCGACGTTACCTGAACAGGTGTACAGTGTACCACGCGTCGGAGCAACATGAGATGAAGTGTTTTGTTCAAGTACACAACACGCCACTCGTGACCACAACACCCTAACTACTAGGCCATGTGTCGTCACTAATCATATTAATAATAATAATAATAATGATGATGATGATGATGATGATAATAATACAGTACTCGTATACTATTATTTGTCGGCAAAGGGTGAAAGTAGCCACAAGTCAATACCTTTAAACAAAGCTTAGCTTGATTAGAGCTGACCTAGAGTAAACAAAAAAAAACAAGAGATTTTAGAAGAAACCATAAGGTGTAAAGTGGAAGATTTAGGCATCAGTCTGTCACGGATTTTGCAGTCTCTAAAAGCTTATAATTCTAAAAGTTTCAAGTCTAACTCCGACGTGGAAATGTAGAGCGAGGTTGATGCGGTATGTTTCAAAACAGTATTTCAACAGTTGCTGCCCTTTGATGCTTGATCGACGGCTGGACACAGCATCTTATAATGGTTTGGTCTCTTGTCGCAGAGTAGAATATAAATATAGTTTCAATGACTGAATACGAACATGTTTCACAAGCTTATGTGGAAGAATCCACGTAGTTGCAGGACCTGCTAGAAATAGCAGCCAAATCTATTTCAAGTCAGCCGTATGCCTATCATGTGCCTGTAGGTTGGAGCACATTGCTGGCAGAAGGCACTTGCATTTACTAGTCAGGTTAATCCTGAATCGTCTTCAGAGATGTCTGATTGGTTGGTCTTGTTATGTGTTTGTGTTGCTTTATCTGTTGATATAGTCAACATGTATCATAGAATGGTAGAGATTTCAGAATTCCATTTAAAAAGTACCTGTGCCAGTACCACATAAAAAGCACTTGTGCTGGTGCCATGTATAAAGCACCCATGCTGGTGCCACATAAAAATCGCTCAGTACACCCTGTGAGATGGTTAGCATTAGGAAGGGCATCCAGCTTGAGAAACCATACCAAAACAGAATTGGAGTCTGTGCAGCTCCCTCTCTGTCCTGCTTCTGTCAAACTATTCAACACATGCCAGCATGGAAAATGGATGTGAAGTGATGATGATTTGTCTCATAGATTAGTGTCTTTGAATTTACTTTACAAATTAGGGGGTTTTGTTACTCCTTACAGTATATGGTATATTTGAGTCCTCTTAGATTGGGATTTTTTAATTTACTTTATGCTACACATGTTGATTTCAATCCTGGCTTTCCCTTCAGTGAAAATGTTTTCTTTTTCATAATGCAGTACTATGTGTAGATTTTGTAATTAAGGTGTCAACCATCTCAACCAATAACGGAGCTGCTGCATGGCTGCTCTAACTGCCAGAAATAGCAGCCAAATCTCCCATCTTCATGGGCATGCTATGCTTAAGAAAAATAAAATTGGGTTGTCATTGATGGAACACTTTTGATTGTTATTTAACCCTATGTCAACTCCGTTCAGAGAGACCTATGATCAAAAGGCCTTCTTTCAATTAGTTTGTCTGTCCCTGAACTGGACTGCTCCCATGCTGGTCTGCCCATGTGTCATGACTTTATCCATCAATAAACCAGAATTAACCTACATTTCTTGCACCCATTGAAAGGAATGCTTATTTATCCATCTTTAGTCATTATATTTATTGCTGTATCAATCTATCTCTGGCTTAGTAGACTGAACATCATCTGATCCTTGGATGCTTGTAGCAAAATGGTTTGATCACACTTTGACTAGCATTTGGAACATTCTGTCCAAGTTTTGCCATCCAGCAGATGGTTGAGCTGAATATCAACCACATCAGTTTCACAAGTCTGGCAGAGATTACATGCTTTCTTCCCTTGCTAAGAACAAATCACACCTTTGTATATATCTTTGCTTGCTAAAGTAGTGAGCTATTAGAAGTGTTAGCATGCTGGGCATATAATACCTTGTAGCATTTCATCTGTCTTCACATTCTGAGTTCAAATTCTGCTGAGGTCAAATTTATCTTTCATCCTTTCAGGGTCGATAAAATAAGTACCAGTTGAGTACTGAGTCAATGTAATCAACTCACCCCCTCCCCTGAAATTGCTGGTCTTGTGCCACAATTTGAAATCAGGGACTTTGTTTGTTTTGCATCTCTTCTCAGACGTTAAAAACAGTAGATTTCCTTTTCTGATCATAGTGTTGTTTTGGGGGAAGGGGCAGTTCTCTCATTCGGTAAAGGTGTAGGCATAGCTGTGTGATAAAGAAGTTTGCTTTTCAACTGCATGGCTCTGGGCTCTGTCCACTGCATGGCACCCGGAGCAAGTGTCATTTACTATACCCCTAGATGGACCAAAACTTTGCAAGTGGATTTGGTAGCCAGAAAGTGAAAAAAAGGCTGTCACATGCATGCGTGCATGTCTATATATATACATCTAGGGTATGGTAGACGAGTTCAGCAAAAATTTAGATTCGGGTGAATATGGTACTTAAGTTTAGGCACCAGAATTTCATACGCTATTATCCATACAATTTCAAAGGTGATTAAAATCAAAATAAGCAGCAAGGATATCCAGAGGTAATGCAGTACGATTGTCTCATGCAACTCCATTTAATTGAACAATGTAATCATTACATCAATTTAAAATGCAGAGCAATCTTCAGCTGCACAAAGACATAGAATTTAATTAAATTAGAACAGATGGACTGTCAATGTATCATATATCCGAAAAAGAAACACACTCAAAAGCATAGAGCAGTAATGTATTAAAAGTAATTAAGTTTATGGCACTCTATTGGTCACTCTATAACCAGACATAAACTTAATTACCTTTAATGTATATACACATATACATATGTATCTTTGACAACTGGTATTGGTTTGTTTTTGTCCCAGAAACTTAGCGATTTGGCAGAAGATATTGATAGAATAAGAAACCAAGCTTTAAAAAAATAAAGTACTGGGGTTGATTTGTTCAACAAAACCCTTGAAGGCAGTGTCCCAGCATGGCTGCAGTCCAATGACTGAAATCGGTAAAAGAAATGAAAGATATGTTATGTTGCTCATAAATCCATGTCTAGCATTTGATAAATGTGTAGGTGTATGTATGTTGTAGTGGTTGTTCAATTCTGGGTCAGCTCTGATTGAGCAGACCTATGATCATAGGAGTTTCAGGTGTGAATAATCTAGGTTGTTTTTTATTATATATACATCCTAATTATTCAACAGTGTGGGTTTAGAGAGATATAGCTGCTATTTCTTGTGATTCCAACCAACATATAGAAGTTACTTCATTGACTTGAATATCTATATTATAGTGTGTGTGTGTGTGTGTGTGTGTGTGTGTTGCTTGTATATTTGTGGATGTGCAGGTGTGTGTGTAAACACTGTTGGTAGTGTGTGTGTGTTTATGTATTTAAAGTATTAGAAAAAAACAGCTTACACTCACTCTACTTATGTACTTCAGGCAGACAAAATATTTTTTCTTGAAGACAGTAAATGAATACTGTGTGTGTGTGTGTATTTATATATATATATATATATATATGTACATATACACACACACATACACAAGTACTCACACACATATACATACATATACACTTAGTAGTAAGTGGTACAGCTATAATGAGTGGCAGACTTAAAAGTGCATCATTCCCACTGCATCTGTTAGACAGGAATAAAGCCCTCCTAAAGAGATTTTAAATCACTCGTCAATGATATTATTATTAATATTATTATCCAACATATCGATTATAACACAATGGTGTTTAATGTGCATTGAACAAATGTAATGCACAAGCTTGCATTCCCATATCCATATGAGTATGTGTATATATTTGTGTATACCATATATATATATATATATATATATATATATATATATACACACACACACACACATGCATTTTATACACACAAACACTATGCATTTGGAGCAGAAGGGCATGGCCTGTAACCTTTTCAGTCCTTCCTAGACTAACAGGATTAATGTGACTGATGAAACACACACCCACATAACTGAATGGATGTCTACATAATTGGGGAAGGATGTGTAGAATGTATGACATATAAATCTAAAGTAGACTGTTTTAACCATTTCTAAAATGTTTCTCCAAGCCACTGGAATTCATAAAGCTTTGTATTCTGTTAATGACTCCAGGTCATCCCTAATCAAAAAGATCTTGGATCAGCGAGGACTGCATTGTAATTCTTCCTTCAAGAGAGTATGGTATGATTTGAAGGTGTCACTGCTGTTTCTAGCAAGTTGGATGACCATCTAGTGGCTCTTTCATTGGCTCATTTTGTATTATGATAACTGGTGGTTATTGTTTAACTCCAGGTTAGTCTTTAACTATCTTGTAGACATTCCAATCATGACTATACTTATGTATTTTCTCAACCTACATTATTTAATGTATCCATTTTTTATTATATAAATGGTGGTTGGGGTTGATTTAGAGGCCGTCTGGTTGCTTCTTTTATCAGGTCAAGCAACTGTGTAGCAGCTCTTCCATTGGCTCATAGAATAACTGCATGTAAAGAAATGTTTACTTGGATAATACTTGAGTTTTTTCATAAGCAGAAATCCCAGGAGGTTGAGTTATCTATAGCTTTCCCTGGTTAGACGGAGTCACCACAATATAATTCCTGCATCAAGTGTAACTTTGTGATCTATATGCTTTTCTCTGAGGCCACATTCATGTTGTGGTTTTTGCTTTAGTGAAGACAACAGACTCACTACATGATCATAAAGTTGTGTTTTCAATCCTCAAACCGAGCACCATTTTGCGTTCCCTCCTCTCTAGCAAGACATATGTTGCTGTCTCTCTGTCACACTCTAACCTTTCATTGTCTGACACAAGATCCTCCCCTCTCAAAATTCCTTTGTCTTGCAAGTTACTCGGTGACCCTGCCAGTCCTGTTGTCATGTAAAAAGCATCCAGTTCACACTGTTAAGTGGTTGGCATTTGGAAGGGCATCCAGCTGTAAAAACCATGTCAAAATTGACCTCACTTGTGCTGGTGCCATGTAAAAAGCACTGTCCACTCTGTGGAGTGGTTGGTGTTAAGAAAGGCGTCCAACTGTAAAAAACATGCCAAAACAGACACAGTAGTCTGGGGTGGTCTTCTTCCTGGCTGGCTCCTGTCAAACCATCCAACCCATGCCAGCATGGAAGGCAGACATTGAATGATGATGATGATAGACAAGATATTTCATGCTACTTCAATCTGCTTATCTGTTTACTCCTGGCAATAGTTGGGTACAACCTGCAACAGACTAGCATCCCATTTAGAAATAAGTATTGTACACTGTCACTCATGTTAAACAAACCAAGATGAACTCTTGGAAGGGTGCCACACAGTGAGACTGTACCTGAAACCATGGGGTTTGGAAGCGAACTTCTCAACCACACAGCCATGACTGCACCTCAGCAACAACAGTAGCAATGCCTTCTGCTCTTACCTGGCTGGCTGTATTGATGTACAGGTGCATCAGAGCATGGATTACTAATTGATTATTCACTAATTCTCCATATTATAGTGATTTACCTGTCAGCTCTTTGCACCAATCTCTACTTACAAATCTGTTTCCTCCCCAAGCACCATCGAACATAATTAACATCACAACCACTACAACCCCAAATAATGAGGTGCTAATTGTGCATTTTTTTTTTTTAACAACATTATTTTAACAAGGACTTCTTTCTGACAGGTATTTGTATTTGGTTTTTTTGTTTTTTATTTACTCTATCAGTGTGTGTGTGTGTGTATGTGAGAGAGAGAGAGAGAGAGAGTGACAGTTCTACTTCTAAACAGGTTCTATTTTAATCCATTTGTTATCTCACTACTGCTATTACCTAACTCTTTCCCTCTGTCTTTATCTGTTTCTGTCCTCTCTTGCTTTCAGTTCATATTACTTTGTGTCTGTGTGTGCATGCGCATGCATGGGGGTTAGATTAAGACCCATAGAGGCTCTAAGCACTTACGATTTTGGTGCCCCTTTATATACGAAGGGGTTGCTGAAAAGTTCCTGGCCTTGGGTAAAATAAAATCTAGGAGGATCAGTTAATTACGATTTTATTCAACATATTCCCCTCTCAGATT
>NC_068987.1:19721800-19731710 GCF_001194135.2 Octopus bimaculoides | reverse complement strand
TATATATATACACACACACATAATTCAAAATATAAACAACAATAAACCATGAGACAATTTTTAGTTTTTCGAAATCAAACAAAACTAACAGTAAGATAGAAAATGTTTTATTTTTGTTTTGACATCATAAACACTTCGAAATTATATTTCCGATCATAAAAAAAAACACTTCAAATATCATTTTAGCAAGTTTAAAGTTATATCTTTTGTGCCGTAAACTATTTACCATTTCTGTTGTGCCCCATCTCCCCCCCACACAAATACACACTTCTTTATGCCTCAAGCAAGTGCATTATTTTGCTTAATGGTTAATCCAGCACTGTGTGTATGTGTATACTTAACATGTTTGTGTATGCTCAGACCTTCTCTGTGGTAACTGACTCAGAAGAGAAATTGTCCTTATAGGCAATGGGTTTGAAAACACACTGACCTGGACCATGAATGTAGGATATGTGTTCCGTCTTTGTTACACTTCATCAGCTACATACACCAAATCCATCTTTCACAGCTCACTTCTGTTTTTATGATTGTATGTTATTTACAAGTTGCAACATGATTGCCTTCAGGCTCCAGCAATAGGGGTTCTACTCAAAATTCAAAGGGGCTGTGTGATTTTTTTTTTTTTTTGTGCTGGTGTGGAGACAATCCTCTTTGGCTCTCTGAGACCCAAACTGATATAATGGCTGAACCATCACCCCTGCAGGGTTCTGCCTTTTGTTTGAAAGAAATATGCACACAGGTGCGGGTATGGCAGTGTTATTGAGAAACTTGCTTCCCAACCCTGAGGTCTTGGAATCCCATTGCATGGAACCTTGGGCAAGGGAAACTGAAAGAAGCCTGTCGTGTGTGTTTGTGTTATTGTTTGTCCTCCACCCCACCGCTTGACAACCATTGTTGGTTTGTTTACATTTCTGTAATTTAGCTATTCAGCAAAAAAGTCCAATAAAAGAAGTCCAAGAGTTTCAAAAAATTAAGTACTGGGTCAACTTGTTTGATTGAAATCTTTCAGGGCAGAGCCCCAGCATGGCCACAATCCAATGACAAACAAGATGTATATAATCAATCATATGCATACTCACATATACAACTTCGTTAAATAATTAGGTAGTTTCTATTTTTTTCCGAAGACTGTTATGTGCATGCGTATGCACACTAATTCTTGTAGAAATTAATTATAAAACAGAACATTACAAATGTTTTAAGCTTAACTCTGTGTTACAAGGTTATCAGCTGAGTTTTTCTTTTTGTGCTTCTTCTTTTCCTTAAGTTTCAATTTTTCTCACTCTTTCTCCTCTGCTCTTTCTCTATATTTCTTCCCTCATTCCATTCTCCCCCTCCCCCCTCTCTCTCTATACACATCACACTCTCATATTTAAGGGTATCCTTGATAAATATGTACAAACACAACTGTATCTTCTTATCAATTCTAATTGATATGGTAGGCACAGGTGAATCATCTGTGTGAGTGAGAGTGTTTCAAAATGCACAAAAACAACTAACATCAACTGAACAAAGGACTCAATGCAAGGTGCAATGAAATATGTAATATAAAATGATTGACTATGATGTTGAAATTTTGCCAAAACCTCACTTTTCTAATTTTCTAGTTTGTGTGGTTCAGAATTATACAAAAGAAAAAACTGAAAGGTAAGGGAACAACAAGCAAGGTGTATTAGTTTGATGCTTAGGAAATATGGAAACCATTACTGTTTTGAGCCTGTTATAAAATACAAAAGGGAGATTAAACATGAAAACAATGTTACAACCAGCAATTAGAACTCACAATTGTTACTCAGTCAAAGAATCTTACACTTCCTTGATACTTTGATCTTGCCTCAGATGTTCTGTTGAGGATTTTGGGTCAGGTGCAAGTTCAATCTTGGATTTCAGATTTTTTGGTAAACTTCCAGGCTGTTGTTCCATATAAAAGGACTGACTCTACTCTTGTTTTTTTTTTTTTTTTTTTGTTTGTTTGTTTTTTTCAATTAATTTCAAAAATAATGAAGAATTTAGTAAAATAACAAGCTGGTGTTTAGAACAAATTAACATGAAATTTTGATGGATGATTATAATTTAGATCACTTTAAAATGGGGGGTTTGCATTATAAAACAAAGGGCAGTCTCAGGTGGGTTGGAATCAAAATAGTTAAGTTGGTGTAGAGAATTTGGAAACTGTAATATGGATTACAGAATCCGAAAATCCTCTGATCTTTGCATAGGAATGTTTTCTGCTCGATGTTTTACATTCTATATGCATGTTCAGAAACTGAACACATCACTAACATTTTTGAAAAACAGCTACTGGAATGAGTTACCAAACTGGCTTTTCTTGTCCTCTCTGTAGAAAGGGAACATTTATAATGAAGATGACCCTTTTTGTCCCAAAATTCAAACTGTTTGTATCAATTCACCAGCATGCTTACTTTTGTTTTCCTTGTGATTGAAAGGACACCATAACAGTTAGGGACTTAGCCCCGTCAGAAGATATCTCAGATAAGGACAGGGTTGATTGTTGTAAGTATTCCAATTTAATATATTGAGAATACTGAAAAATCACCTTGATATGGCAGCACCCAACTCCTGATAATGTGATGACATAACAACTTAATCAAACCTATGAACCTTTTATGGACTTTATACTGTGTTGTAATTGTATTAAAACATCAATTGAAAGATATGAATACACTTAATTAAAATGTTTTATGATATTGTTCCAATGATATGCATGTGAGGTTTTGTGGGAGGAGTTGGTTTATTAGTGGGGAGATAATTTCATGCTATAACAAAGACAAGAGAAAATGGTTGAATCTTCACAAGATTATGCTGCTATCAATATTTTTGTAGAATCTTGTCTTAACTTGGATTATCTTTACTTCTAGTCTGTTTTACCATAACTTTAGGACGACTAAAGCCTTGTGAGTGAATTTGGTAGCCAGAAGTTGTGTGGAAGCCTTTTGGAGGCACCGTAGGGATACATAATCTGTCACTTGGTTTAATGCTACCACTGAGTTCTTGTGAACTTTTAGCAAAGTTCACTCTGTTGAAAGGGTTCAGTTTAAGGATACCTTTTTTTTCTTCCTTCCACTAGTCATACACAGCAAAGGAACCACATTCTTAAATAATCAATTGGCACTACTTCCAGACGGAACTTATTCAGGAATTGGTCAACCAATTAATTGCTCTGTGAGTTAACATCATTGTGAATATACAAGAGCAGCGTGGACCCTGCTAGCATTAGATGCAGCATAAAAGAAGATTGAACTTGTACAAAATGCATTTCTTCAATTAGCCCCAGATTGCCATAAAATATTTACTGAAGACCATCTACACAAGATAATACTGAAAGTATAGCTACACTCATCTTTCAGGCTTGACAATTTAATGTCTCAGCAGGTGTAACCCATATCACTAATTATCTCAAATGATAAATGAAGCTAATTCTTTTCATAAAATTCAATTTAAAGATAACTCATGCAGTTTAGAAATTTTTCATTATCAGAAAGCCAGGATGGGGTAATGAAAAACATAGAACAAATTTCACTATTTAGTTGTTGGTAGGACTGTTCTAGAGCTCAAAAATAACCCGCATGTACCAACACATGCTATCATTTGATGCATGCATGTGTATATGAATATATCATCTATTTATATATCATGTTTACTAAATATTTTGAAAAATAATTTACTCAAATCTAGTACAGGTTACAGCAGAAAAGAAACTCCCAAATTTAGCATTCTTAATAAGTGTTTCAACAGCACACATAATATGCATCAGTCAAAAGATAATGATAACTAGAAAAGAAATGGTAAAACATGAGCTACAAGACACCATTACCACCTTCCTAACTTCAGTAGCATCATATTAATTGCTGTGTAAAATATGGGTTGTTTTTCTGCTGCACTCTGTAGAAAGGTGTCTGGATACATTGTCGTTATTAGCCTCTTGTTTTAATTCTCTCTCTCTCTCTTTCTAATGTCTTGTCATTTACATTTAAATGTTAGTCATTACTTTATGATTATTCATATACTTAGGATTAATTCTTGTCATAATCCACTACCCTGCCTTCTCTTGCTGTACCTTCCTAATAGTCTCATCCCCCACCTCTCTCATACATATGCGTGCGTGTGTATTTACTGGGCTAAGTTACCTACTAATTATCAGTGGAACATGTGTGATGTTTATCAAGAATAAAAGTGTTACTTTATACCAGTAAACCATTTATATAGCCTATCCTGACATAAACATCAAGTGCATTATGCTGTATAAGTGGTGATGGTATCAGCCATAGTATAATAGATATGCAGTTTCAGTCCTGTCACAGGGCTTGATGTTTATATATATAATATAAATAAAATGCAGCGGAGGCTTCATTGTTGATATTGAGTATCTGCTTTTTCAAACAACTAAAATTTGTGCGTGTGTGCACAGGCATGGCTGTGTGGTTAAGATGAAGCTTGCTTTGTTTGCAACCATATGGTTGCAGGCCACTGCATGATAGAATGAGTGTCTTCTACTATCGATTTGCACCAACTTCATGCCTTGAGTGAATTTGCTAGACAGAAACTGTGTAGAAGCCCCTTGTGTGTGTGTGTGTGTGTGTGGTTTGTCCCCTGTTACTGATCGTCAACTCTTGTTAGTATGTTTACATTTTTGTAACTTAGTAATTCGACAAAAGACTCTGATAAAATAAGGTCCAGGCTTCAAAATAAGTAGTGGGGTTTTGTTCAAGTAAAACCTTTCAAGGCAGTGCCCACAGCATGGCTGCTGTTCAATGATTGAAGCAAGTAAAAGATACATCTGTCTCTTCTATGTTTGTCTCCTCTCTCTCTCATACATACACACATATATATATATATATATATGAAGTTGAGGCGTAAACATTGGCAACAAGGAAGAATGAAAAGAGGAATGGCAAATGCTATCAAATGTCCAAATTTCTGATTCCACACCCATGCATCAAGGCCAATACACCCAACAGAAATTTCCTTCTTGGATTTTAAGACTCCAAAATGCACTTGTTTCTTGCGGCGTCCCAAATATAACATCTGGAATGGCTTATAACCAGACTGAAAGTCGTCTACTGTCTCCATAAAGCTGGTTGAGCTAACAATTAATGATGCTATACATTAAAAATAAGTAAATAAAGCAACAACGCACACGAGTTTGCCCTGCAGATGGGGGGTCCAGGATGGTCTTAGGTATGTGTTAGTGATCATGTATATATGTATAAGTGTGTGTGTGTGTATGTATGTATGTATGTATGTATATATATATGTATGTATGTATATATATATATATATCTATATATATATATATATATATATATATATATATATATATATATATATATATATATAGGCATTTACATATGCCCGCATATATATACACACAATTTTTTGTGTCAAGTCTTAAAAATAATTTATTAAACTGAAGGATTACTCAATGTTATATATACATACACAGATAGATAGATATATATGCGCGTAAACACTCACGCATGGGGGAGAGGAAAGAGGTTATTTGTAAGGTTTAGCCGGAGAGGTGCAATGAAGGGATTATAAAGAGGTAGAAATAGGGTGAACGAACAGGTGTAATATGCGTTGTCTGGTTGCACGTGCTCGTATGCGTCAGCTGGGCGTATTGATTAGGGGGTTTTCTTCGTAATGAAGAGGTCTTGCGTTCAATCTCACTTTGTGACATCTTGAGCAAGTGCCCCTCCCCCACCCTCACGGCGTCGTATTGAGTCAAACCTTGTCAGTGAAATAAGGTTGACGGAGACTGGAAGCTCGTACTGGTTCATGCTTTACGGTTACATCAAGCGAACAAGTGACTGCGAAATACCCAGCCACTTACAAACGTATTGAGTCAGTGATTTAGTTGATCGAACAGCTGGAATACTCATTGTCGAAATCGATGGAGTGTCCATTGTGCGCGCGATCGTTGTTTTACTTCCTTTCCTGTTTACAGTAGTTGGCCGGGTACGTCCCTATATAACGCTTCATTGCAACCCTTCGTTGCATTTGGTAAACGCAAGCCCCACTCCCCATTTTTTAATGCTTATAATTTTTACAATATGGACAGTATATGCACATTATATCGTCCCATTGGCACTGGATAAGTTGTCTGCAGCAGGAACTGTGTATACTTTGTGTGTATCAGTTTTCATTTGGAGTTACTATCTTCCAGATGGGTTGTGCTCTGTTGAGAGCTGAAGTAAATTGCGTGTTTATACACACACATACACACGCCTGTGTTTAAAGTAAACTAAACTGGCACTCCGTCAGTTGCGACGAGGGTGGATCAACGGAACAGCTTGCCCTCGAAATTAACGTGCAAGTGGGTGAGCTCTCCGCAGATGTGCATACTCATAACGTAGTTCTCGGTAAGATTCAGCGTGACACAGAATGTGACAAGGCTGGCTCTTTGAATTTACATGTACAACTCGTTTTTGCCAGTTAAGTGGACTGGAACAACGTGAAATAAAGTGTCTTGCTCAAGGACACAACGCGTCGCTGGGAATTGAACTCAGGGCCTTACAATCGTGAGCTAAATATCCTAACCACTAAACCACGCGCCGTCACTAAGGTAGACCAGAGGCTATATATCCACTAGCGTAGCTGGGGGAGGGGCGCCCCGCCCTGGCGGCACTTTTAGGTCTGCTGTAGATAATATCTTTTTTGGGATCCGGGCGACACACACGCTAGCTACGCTAGTGCGTATATCCCAACTGTAATAACTCGCTTTAATCAGGTGTCTTTTCGCGTCACCCATCGGTGGAGCCAGGCTGCTTGCAACTGTGTCATATTGCAGCTAACACCCACATCTTCCCATATTCGAGGTGGCCCTTCTGCCTCTGCTAAAAATATGAAGCACGAAGTATTAGTTTAAACTTCTCGTGACACCCTTCAGCATGAGAGGATTAAATAACTGCGCTATAGCATAGACTCACGTGTGCCCGATCCATGAGGAAGCATCTAAATCGGTCATAGGCAAAGTTTGAATTTTTTTTTTCTTTTCTAATAGTGCGGCCCGCCTGATGATGAGTCATGTCTCATGCTACCCGCTTCTCGAAAAAGGTTTCCCATGACCGATCGAAATGATCGCTTGCCCTATTAGAAATAGCAGTCACACACACACATACCCACACACCCTTCCACCTTTAAAGATGAAATAATATAAAATAAATTATTCTGAGATAAACTAATGACGGAATGGTTATGGCCAGAACGCCTTTGCCCGTGCTCTTTTCGGTGAAAGCTAAGTTTGAACCAAACAACAGATACGTTCCATATAGTTATGTTTACTATTTAACCACATACACATGCGAAGAAAGATGCATGCTATGATAGTAAATTTATAATTTAGCCCTACGTTAGCCTTATCCCATCTGTAACTATCTGGGGTTTTTTTCCCCCTTTTTCGAGATTATTTAGGACTGCATGATTGAATGTGTCCCCACTTTTTTTTTCTCTTCTTCGTTGTGACTTGAGGATAGTTTGGCCGTTATTTCTAGAAGATTCATAGCCAGCAATGTAGTCTGTCTCTTTCGTTGGCTCGTAATTAATCGCTCTTTACGCAGATATGAATGAGTTTTCAGAGAAACAAGTATATTTGTATATATGTGTGCGCGTGTGTGCGTGCGTGCTTGCCTACATCTGCGAGGTAACTGCCAATCAAAATACCTTGTGATATTTATTCCGCCCGAGTTGTACAGACATTTCCGAGTCGCTGTCGACATCAAGAAGGCAGTGCATTAAAGATTAACGATTTACAAACCTATAATTAACGACGCTTTTGTTCACAAAATGCATTGTTTAATCTATAATACAACAACAATTACTAAAATTCATTGGCTACGATGATTGATAAACTGTAATCGAACGAACGTCTCTGTATGATGAAAGCTCTTCCAAAACCTGAAAACTCCCGTCTTTCTAGGTGTGTAGGACTGCATTGCGGTTTGAGAAATTTGGCTGCTGTTGCTAGCAGGTCAGGCGACCACTTGGAGGCTCTGAGGAAATACTTCTTGTGACAGTTTTATTGACAAGGCGTCAAATGTTGTCGTTACAGCTGCTGCTGCTGTTTAATATAGCGACCTGTTCTGCTCAGTATTTGCAAGTCGACTCTTAAAAACAAGGAAACATCTCAACCGGACTTTACACTGAGAACTAACCCTACCCGCTACTCTCTCTCTCTCTCTCATATTTAATGTTACAAAGTGTTCATAACCAATAACGCCTCCCCCACCTCGCCCTCGTTTCTTTTTGCCATTAATGCTGGTGATGTTTTAACCCTCGGAGCACAAACCTTGTCCCTCTCGCATTTTCAGTCTTTCAGTCACCACCTTTGATAACGAGCCAGCGAAGAAACCACGACATGATCGTTCAAACTACTTGCTAGAAACAGCAGCTTAATCTACCTCAAATCAAACACTGCTCTCTTTTGAAGAGAAGAAGAAGAAAAAAAGGAAAAAGCAACATCAAAAACAAAACATTGGATAATGTACTCTGGAGTACGGTTTGGAAACGAAAATAAATAGTAACAACAACAACAACAAAAAAACAAGTAATAATAACCCTGTATAAGTCATGGCTTGAACGAATATTGTAGATCGTAGGTCTTCTCGATCATGGCCCGGGCCTGTTAGGGGGTTAAACCAACAATAACACTACCACCAGTACCACTAACGTCATAATCAGAAACAGCAGCAGCAGCTGCCGTCCCCGCCGCCGCCGACGTTGCTCTACCAGCACCGTTCTGGGCGGGCTTCCAACCGACTGGAATGGAGTTACAGAATAAAACGGTAAAAGAAGACCAAGACACTACGGATGGCTGGCGGCATGCTGAAGCGGAGGATGCCTTGTTAAAAGAATGTAAGTCTTTGTGGTGTTAAACTATGGAGTGTACCCCCTTTCCGCTATATATATATAAATATATATGTACGTTTACACACACACACATACATGTACAGGCTGGTACAGTCATGTATACATACACACACGTGTGTGTAGTTTTTCCCATCATTTACAGACCTACGTTACCAAAACAACGAATGCGAAGCGTAGATTGTGCTCTCTTTATTTTCGTGTTCCTGTCAAAGGAACATTTTGGTTGTAGATACAATTTCAGGAAGGAATTTAGTAAAATATTGTGTATGTATGTATGTATATATATATATATATATATATATATATATAGTTTCTGTTTGTTATAAGGAGATAAAGCGGCGTATGTCAGTAGTTCTAGTTTAAATCGAAGCTTCTGGTTAAAAACAATTGTATCGAAACAAACTTAATTTCTCTCTCTCACTTTCTGTCTCTCTCAAACACACACACACACACGTTATCTTGCAGTAAATACATTTTTCAAACTTATGGGCTTGCTCTCACTCACACACACACACACACACACACACACAATAATACACGCACCGGTGATGTGTTATTTTGGTGAGGGTCTAAGATCAAAGAAGTATTAAATATGATAATCATCATAATAGCAATATTAACGATAATAATTATGATAGTAACGATGATTGATTAGTTTCTTTTTTTCGATTGTTTATCGAGTGGTTAGGCTGTTTTCGTGCTTGGGCGAGTGTGTATTTGTGCATATATATATATATATATTCATACACATGTATTTCTCTCTCTCTCTCTTATACGTTACACGGATCGTAACCCACTTAATATTATTGACATTGTACCGGATACTTAAATCTGTTTGCGCCCCCAACCCTCAAGCTCTTCTTACTCAGCACATTATATGCTGTGTGAATAAAGGTTTGTGTGTGTGTGTGTGTGTGTGTGTGTGTTAATGATTTTTATGTATCAAGCGTCGCTCCCTTTCTGAAAATAGATATTGCCTTACATAAAACACCATTCTACACTCACTCACATACATGTATAT
>NC_068987.1:19712139-19720962 GCF_001194135.2 Octopus bimaculoides | reverse complement strand
TGGGACTGAACCGGGAACCATGTGGTTGGAAGAGGTCGATCTTGTGTTGTATATATATACGTACGTTCAACGGGCTTCTTTCAGTTTCTGCCTACCAAATTCACTCACAATACTTTGTTCGACTAAAGACTATAGTAGAAGACACTTGCTCAAGATGCCACGCAGTGGGACTGAACCGGGAACCATGTGGTTGGAAGAGGTCGATCTTGTGTTGTATATATATACGTATTGTTGACCTTATACACAGGATGTATGTTGTCATGAGGAGTGTAATTAAATTTGTGGGCACTGTTTAAACAATTTATGTATTGAAAGCTTTTGAGTCTTAATGCATAATTGAATTGTGATTTCTATCTGGCAAAAAGCGGGATCGAATCCAATGCTATACATGGATGGATGGACGGACGGACGGATGGATGGCATTCGATCAAATATAAACACAAGCGTAACCTCCCTCATTCACTACCATGTATAGCAATGCACGCACAACTTGTAGAAATATACATAGATGCGTAGATATAAAAATAAACACGTGCATGTATGTGTGTGTGTGTGTGTGTGTGTATATATGTATGTTTATATCTAGGTGTGTGCGTGTGTATCTGTGTCCATATATATATATGTGTGTGCGTGTGTATCTTTGTCCATATATATATATGTGTGTGCGTGTGTATCTGTGTCCATATATATATATGTGTGTGTGTGTGTCATACATAAACAACGCGCGCACACATTTAAAACACGCAGCCTATAAAAAAATACGAATGGACTGTCCACTACCGCTACACTCGGTTTCGTTAAACTTATAAAACGAATAGAAACTTGACCTTGCACCTTATAATACTTCTTTTCTCATGCTTTTTATCTAGCCTTCATTTTCGTTTTCTTCATAATCTCTCCCCCTCCAGCTCTTTCTTTCTCTCTTTAGTTCCACCCACTCCTCTGTTGTGCGTCGTCCCGCATATATAAAACACAACAACCAGTGCCAAACCGTTCATTCACAAATACATCGAGAAATACAGAGAGAGAGAGAGAGAGAGAGAGCGAGCGATAGGAAATTTGATAGAATGTATTATAGTCTCTTTGACTCCGTATCCCTCGTTCTACTTCCTTATTATTGTCGTCCCATCTGGTGGTATATTATTGTTTCTTCCACTCCCCGAATTTCCTCCTCTTCATATAATGTTCCGTTGTCGCAAACCACTCCTGCCGACCCCTTTCTCTCACCAACGACCATCATTTCGATGATAAACTATTTCGAGGCTTTTTTTTCCTTCCGTTTTTCCGAGAAACATTTTTGACAAAAACGATTTGGCATCGCTATTCCACTTAAGAATTACATTCACTTAGCCCTTTTGTTAACATATTTCTGTTGAAATACACTATCATTGCTTCAATTTATTTTTTAAAGTATTGAAGAATTTAGTAAAATAACTTTGCCATTATTAAGCGGGTATTTAGAACTTAAACTCGTATAAAATTTTGTGTTTTAATTTAGATAATTTTAAAGCCGTATATTTGTGTCAGACTCAGAGACGGCCTCGAGTGGGCTGGTATCCCACCCTCATAATGTAAACTTACGATCAAAGATGCTCTGTAGACAGTATTTTTTGAAATTCTTTTTTTTTTGTTTCATTCATCAGACTGCGGCCATGCTGGGGCACCACCTTAAAGAAATTTAGTCGAATGAATCGACTCCACTATTCTTTTTTCAAAGCCTTGTACTAATTTTATAGGTCTCTTTTGCCGAACCGTTAAGTTACAGGGACGTAAACACACCGACACCGGTTGCCAAGCAGTGGTGGGGACACACACACACACACACATTCATACATACATATGTGTGTGTCATGGATTCTCTTGTCGTGAAAGATAAATGAGGGTTCTGTAAAATAAAGCGGTGATTATGTTTAATGGACACGCCTGTGTCTCTTGAAGCCTTGCAAATCATTTGGCAAATGGAATAAATTGAGGGCTCAGTTTGTTCGAGTGCGTGTGGATCATTTACTACGTGTTTTCTTGAGTGGACGGCAAGGCTTGTTTTGCTCTGTACCACAAAACCAAACACACACACACACTCTGGAGATTGTGTGTGTATTTAGTAAAAAAAAAAAAAAGACAGAAAGACAGTAGTATGCCTGTCTTTTGCAAAAGATTTGGTTGCTATTTCTAGCAGGTCAAGCAACTTCGAAGACGCTTCTACGTTGGTTCCTATTGTTACCACTTGTCGTTGATAAGTCGCACCGGTTCAGCCTTGATTGAGCAAACGTATATCCAAAGGTATTTCAAGTATGCCTGACTTTTCTAAATGGTAACCAGCTCTAAAGGAAGAGAAGTTTGCTTGTTACTTTTAGCAGGTCAAAGAACTATATATAGATTCAGATTCCCTCTTTAACTCGTAATTTCGTTCTTGGATTAGCTCCAAATCGGCCTTGATTAAACAGACCTAGAATTAGATCTTCTTGTAACAAACGTCTTCTGTTATCTTCTTTTGTTTTAGTTATCGAACTGTGGCCATGCTGGGGCACCACCTCAAAGAGTTTTAGTCAAATAAATCGGCCACAGTACTTATTCTGTCATTCTATTTTGCCAAATCACTAAATTGCAGGGATGTAATTAAACCAACACAAGTTCTCAAGTAGTGGTGGCGGTGATGCTAAACACACACACACACAGTGTTGTTATACACATGCACACACATACGACAGGCTTCTTTCGATTTTCATTTACCAAACCTACTCACAAGGCTTTGGTTGGCCCAACACTAGAGCAGAAAAATAATCCAGAATCCTTGTCACCCGATTGATCCCAAAATTTAATCAGTTTGTGCCAGTCACATGGCCAAACATCCCTGAAAGTTTCATCCGAATCCATCCAGCAGT
This sequence comes from Octopus bimaculoides, assembly GCF_001194135.2. Taxonomy (NCBI): domain Eukaryota; kingdom Metazoa; phylum Mollusca; class Cephalopoda; order Octopoda; family Octopodidae; genus Octopus; species Octopus bimaculoides. The sequence continues at coordinate 19,718,080 of NC_068987.1, read as the reverse complement.
TCTTGAGATATCTTGTCCACGAACAAACAAACAAACACAACTGAAAACAATACCTCTGCCTTTGCTAAGGTGGAGGTAATAACGTTTTGTGAGGGAGGAGCACAGTGAATCAAATCAGTCCTTAGTACTTGACTGGTATTTGTTTCATTCTGCCTGAAACAAGGAAAAGTTAAACCAACTTTAGTGATATTTGAACTTGGAAGGTAACGGAAAATATTATGAGGATTTTATAATATGAGCACAAGGCCACAGATTTGGAGAGAAGTGGGTATAGTCAATTAAACTGATTCTAATACTTGACAGGTACTTTACTTATTGATTCCAGAGGGATGGAAGAAGGATTGATTTTGGCAGGATTCAAACTTAGAATGTTAAGTGTTGTAACTAAATACTACAAAGATGCATGCATAGCTGTGTGGTAAGAAGTTTGCCTCCCAACCACAGGATTCCAGTTTCAGTCCCACTGCATGGCACCTTGGGGATGTACCTTCTTCTATTGTCTTGGGTCAACTGAAGCCTTGTGAGTGGATCTGGTGGATGGAAACTTTAAGAAGTCCATTGTACATGTATGCATGTGTGTGTGTGTGTGTCTTTGTGTCTGCCCCCCCCCCCCGTCGGTGTTGGTTTGTTTACATCCCCATTACTTAGTAGTTCAGCAAAAAGAGATTGATAGAATAGTTACCAGACTTTAAAAAAAAATAAGTTTTGGGATCGATCTGTTTGACTAACCCCTCAAGTCAGTGCCCTAGCATAGCTGCAATATAGTGACTGAACCAAGTAGGACAGAAGATAAATAAATACATTTTGTCTGATTCTCTGATATTTATACCAGTCTAGAGCCCATGTTTTAAAATAATTTCTAGTTCAGACATGAGGCTAGCAATTTGAGGGGCAGATTAGTCAGTTAATTGACTTCATTACGTAACTGGTACATGTTTTCTTTTCAACCCCTAGAAGGATAATGGAAACATTGACCCACCCCCCAGTAGGATTTGAACACATATCAAGTGTGAGAAGTATTGCATGGTATTTTGCCTGATGCTCTTACGTTTTTGCCAATCCACCACTCTAATGATGATGATAATAATAATAATAATGATCTTTTCTGCTCTAGGCACAAAGCCTGAAATTGTAGGGGAGAGGTTTAGTTGATTACAGCAACCCCAGTGTTCAACTGGTATTTATCAACCCTGGAAAGATGAAAAGTGAGGTCGATTTTTGCCTTCCATCCTTCTGGGGTTGATAAAATAAATACCAGTTGCATAAGGGGATCAATGTGGTTGACTTATCCTCTCCCCTAAAATTGCTGGTCCTATGCCAAAATTTGGAACAATAATAATAATAATAATAATAATAATAATAATCCTTTCTGCTATAGGCACATGGTCTGAAATTTTGGGGAGTGGATAGTCGATTACATCGACCCCAGTACACAGGTGGTACTTATTTTATTGACCCTGAAAGGATGAAAGGTACAACTGACCTCGGCAGAATTTGAACTCAGAACATGAAGACAGGAGAAATACCACTAAGCACTTCACCTGGCATGCTAATGATTCTGCCAGCTTGCTGTCTTAACAATAACAAGGAGGATGATAATAATACTAATAATAACAATAATAATATTGGCTTCAAATTTTGGCACTAGGCCAGAAATTTTAGGGGTGCATTAAGTTCATTACATCGATCCTCAATATTCAACTGGTACTTTAGTTTATTAACCCACACTGTAAAGTGATGTTGGCATTGGGAAGGGCATCCAGCTGTAGAAACCATGCCAAAATTGACTTCACCTGTGCTAGTGCCATGTAAAGAGCACTCAGTCCACTCTGCTGGGTGGTTGGTTGGTTGGTTGGTGTTAGGAAAGGCATCCAGCTGTAAATACTGTGCCAAAACAGACACAGAAGTATGGTGCAGTCTTCTGTCTGGCCAGCTCCTGTCAAACTGTCCAACTCATGGCAGCATGGAAAGCAGACGTTAAATGATGATGAAAGGATGAAATGTAAAGTTGACTCCAGCAGAATCTGAACACAGAACATATAGAGCCAGAGAAAATGCTGCTAAGCATTTTGTCTGATGCTCTAATGATTCAGCCAGCATGCTACCTTAATTATAATAATTCTTTCTGCTAGAGGCACAAGGCCTGAAATTTCGTGGGAGGGAGGTAGTTACTCTCTTTTTATTTTTTACTGGTTTCAGTCATTTGACTGCGGCCATGCTGGAGCACCGCCTTTAGTCGAGCAAATCGACCCCAGGACTTATACTTTGTAAGCCTAGTACTTATTCTATCGGTCTGTTTTGCTGAACCGCTAAGTTATGGGCACGTAAACACACCAGCATCGGTTGTCAAGCGAAGTTGAGGGGACAAACACAGACACACAAACATATACACACACATACATATAAATATATATATATATATATATACGACAGGCTTTTTTCAGTTTCCGTCTACCAAATCCACTCACAAGGCTTTGGTCGTCCCGAGGCTATAGCAGAAGACACTTGCCCAAGGTGCCACGCAGTGGGACTGAACCCAGAACCATGTGGTTGGTAAGCAAGCTACTTACCACACAGCCACTCCTGCGCCTATGGTTACATTGATCTCAGAACTTGACTGGTATTTATTTTATCAACCCTGAGAAGATGACGAATACAGTTGGCCTTGGCAGGATTTGATCTTAGCATGTAAAGAGCTGGAAGAAATAATAATAATAATCCTTTCTACTATAGTTACAAGGCACCGAAATTTTAGGGGAAAGAGGATTCGCTGATTACATCAACCCCTGTATACTCTCAACTGGTACTTTATTTTATGGATCCTGGAGGGATGAAAAACAAACTTCATCCCAGTTGGGATTGAACTCTGAACATAAAAACCAGAACAGATACCACAAACCATTTTTTTTTTCCTGACATTTTAATAATTCTGTCAGATGATGATGATCATGATCATCATCATCATCATCATCATCATCATCATCATCATTATCATCATATTCTACTTAGTGTGAAAAAAAAATGAGCTTTGTATTTCCGGTGAAGGTGGCGGGGTGGAAAAAATTATGGAAATTTAAGATTTTTTTTTTTGTTCTCCCCCATGTTGTCTATGTATTATGAATTAGGTCATTAATAATAACATGTGGATGTTAGACAATTATAATTTAATCTCTGTGTGTCTAGCTGCAGCACTACTACTACTACTACTACTACTAACAACAACAACAACAACAACAACAACAACAAGAGTGAAATGCTGAGTGGATGGGTAGGTATTTATCTGCCTACCTCTTAATACTCTTTAGGACAGGATTAAGAAAGCTAAACTCTGATTCTGTACTCTGTGTGTCTGTGTGTACATATACACAACATACGCGCGCGCATACTTGTGCGCAGGCACGCACACACATTGTACATACAAGTGTTGCTGCATTTATTAGCTTTGTTTAGATGTCTGTGTTTATCAGTTTAACATGACTATCTCCGCCAACAACATTTGTCACCCTAACTATTATCATTACTCTGTACAATGTATATGTAGTGCCTTATCCTGATGAATTTTTTTTTTTTTTTTTTTTTTTTTTTTTTTTTTTTTTTTTTTTTTTTTATCACATCATTTGCAATTCACATCTGGCACAGCTGTACACTAACCCACAGAGGCACAAAGTGGCCAACATAGGACCCATTTATAGTTGGTAATTCTTAGTGACATTCGTATATTTAAGAGAAAGTTGTATACATATTGATGTTGCCAGTACCGCCTGACTGGCCTTCGTAGGATTTTCGAGCGAGATTGTTGCCAGTGCCCCTGGACTGGCTCCTGTGCGGGTGGCACATAAAATACACCATTTTGAGTGTGGCTGTTGCCAGTACCGCCTGACTGGCCTTCGTGCGGGTGACATGTAAAAGCACCCACTACACTCTCTGAGTGGTTAGCGTTAGGAAGGGCATCCAGCTGTAGAAACTCTGCCAAATCAGATTGGAGCCTGGTGTAGCCATCTGGTTTCACCAGTCCTCAGTCAAATCGTCCAACCCATGCTAGCATGGAAAGCGGACGTTAAACGATGATGATGATGATGATGTTTTAACAATGAAGAAGATAACCATCATCATCATCTCAATGTCCATTTTTTCCTTGCTTGCATGAGTCGGACTTGATGTCCTTCTTGTCAACTACACTCCAGAAATTTTTTCACAAAATATAGGAAATGAATGATACTGCTTATATGATATATAATCATTTACAACTATCAAGAAAAGGAGACACAATTAAACACGCACACACACATTTGTGTGTGTGATGGCCTTCTTTCAGTTTCTATCTACAAAAATCCACTCACAAAATGTTGGCCAACCCAGGACTATAGTAGAGGACAATTGAGCAAGGAGTCACATAGTGTGACTGAACCTGAAACCATTGGTTGGGAAGCAGATTTCTTAACCACCCAGTCATGTCTGCACCTATTAAAACCCTCCCCTCACTTTTTTTATATTTGTTTTTTCTTTTATTATAGTTTGAATGAAATTTATATTTAAATATTGAACTTTGGTCTCATTTAGTGGACATTGGGTGAAGCTTATATAAAAAAATATTGTGGACTCTAACAGAGAATAGGTTGCATGTCACTACTAATCTCTCAAATGCATGTCTATTTACTGAACTATGAATCGGTGAAGGGCCTTGTATGTAATCATTTGACTGACTACAAACCACAGCCAATTCACCCTCAATACCTTACCTTTTTCGTCTTCTTCAGAAAAAGACATATTGAACAATGTAGTCATAGATGCATTGAAAAAAGAATTGGGTGAAGGGTTGGGGACACAGCTGGAAACCTTGGGTGTTAGCTTTGTTCGATTTAGGGTTGACTTTGGTTAAACAGTTGCTACTACTGAACTACAATGCAGTAAAGGAACTTCTGTGTAATTGTTCAACCTGCCAATTAGATTAATTAAATCTGTTAATGAACTTCCTCCACCACCATTAGAATCTTTAGAATGGTCACTGTATGTGTACATCTATAACTAACAGCCAATTTGCTTTCAACAATACCTTACTCTCCTCTTCGAAAAAGAAGAGATACATAGAATAATGTAGTCTTAGATACACTGATACAAAGTATAAAGAAAGGATCGTAGTTGGGCCACCGTTTGTAATAGGGTTGTTCAGTTTAGGGCTTGCCACCAGTGAACTACAAAGTAATAAAGGAGTTTCTATGTAGTTGCTCAACTTGCCAATGTCTTAATTAAATCTCTGTGAAGTTCATCATCATCACAGTCTTTAGAATGGACACTATTTGTGTACAGTCATTAATGTTAGAAAATTGCATCCATAATAAAGTCAGTTTTCACTAGAATCACTGATAAATTATTAAGTTAAAGCCAGACTAATACGTTGGTTATTTTATGTTTTCAGGCGAGTATAATGACTTCCCCTTTTGATGTATTGGTTAGTAGGAGTTGTTTACTAATATTTATAAATCTCAAAATGTAAATCTTCTCAACTTAAAAACAATAAGTTAAAGAGCAGATATGTATGTATATAGCTCTGGATTTGTGGTTTTATGTGGATGTATGATCAATATCTAGGATATGATGCTTGTGTTGTTGTTTAGCTAATGTGTTGTAGGCATTTATTTCCAACAACTAGGTGGATTGAGGCAATGCAGAATAAGTATTGTTTTGCACAGAAGCATTGGTTTGCCTGCACTGGATTTCGATTCACAACCAAGGATGATGGTTAGTTAGCCAGTTAGATAGGGCAGGGGTTTTCAAACTTTTTGACTTGCGGACCCCTTTATATTTCAGGCTTTACCTTAGGGACCCCCTTATAAACACTTATGAAATTTATACATAAATATTTCCTTAAAATATCATATATTTTTACATTTATTTATTTAGCAGTATTTAACAAATAGGTTTATTGTCAATTAAAAGATTT
>NC_068987.1:19709089-19712129 GCF_001194135.2 Octopus bimaculoides | reverse complement strand
CCTGTCTTGTCTTTGTGAACCCCCTGTGGTCCGGGGACCACAGTTTCAAAACCCCTGAGATAGGGTACTGTACTATCTTGCTTCTACTATTGTATAATGAATTAAAAAAAAAAACATCCAGCTGACCTGGGGGGACTACAAAGGGGGAGTAGTGACTCTTCAGCAGTTTTAACTCTCCTTTACTGGATGTTTAAATGTAGCAGTGTAAAGCTTGTGCAGTTAATTGTTGATGTAGGCCCAAGTTAGCATTGATCAGATAAGCATTCCTGCTTGCTTAGTGCTGATTCAGCGGCATTTCTGATGTGACCAGCTGTTATTTATGTATTGAGGACCTCCTCATCCCATGTATACTTCAAGGTCATTGGGTGGGATTTGAGAGAGATCTGTTGTTTCTAGCATATTAGCCAACCATACCAGAGTTTATTTGTTTGCTTGAATGTGTGTCAGTTAGTTCGACATTTAGATACAACTGTGTGAGTGAGTGTTTGAAAGTGAAACTAACCAGATTTAGTTTCCTCTTCATTGGCTATATATGTTATGTGATGCCTTGTCAATAGAAATTCTATAGTAATTGTTCATGAATTGTACCTGGCTTGAGTCCAGAACTATAATTTAAATCTCCATTGTGACCTTACTGAGAGATTAAGGAAGCACCATTATATAACCAATATTAAAGAAGAAACCAAAGATGTCTTACATTAACCTTTTCATGATTACATTTCTAATGAAATACTGTCTGTGTACTTCAATTAATTTGGAAAATAATCAAGAATTTGGAGGTATTTACTAAGTAGCTTTTATGTTATGAAGTTGAATGTTGCAACATAATTTTAGAAAAATTCGACATAAAATTTATGATGGAGTTATTAATGTAAATATGAAAAGAGGTTTTATAACTATAAAAAAAAAAAAGAACTTTTTTGAATCTGGGGAAAGGTACACGCTCATGACCTGAAGACAGGATTCCAGAGAATCAATGTTCTGGGGTAAAGGATTAGGCATAATGGTTAGTGTGGGACCGAGATGGTTGGAGGCACCAAAAGTGATGATAGGTAGAAAATAGTGTGAGTCAAGGTTGCCTGAATGTTGAGGGTATGAGACCAGTCAAGAGATCAGTACTTTCAAATGATGTATGCCAGAGTTAGCTTCTATGTTCATCACCTAATGCTCTCTTTCTCTCTCTCTCTTTCTCTTTCTCTCTCTCTCTCTCTCTCTCTCTCTCTCTCTCTCTCTCTCTCTCTCTATCTGTTTTTTTTTTTTTTTTTTAATAATGTGCTGCAGTGTGTACCATTCCTAAGAAGGGTTACTCTCTGGCTCTGCCAGTTAGCATTCTATTGCACTCGCTTCCTACCTCCATATATTAAAAGTAGTGGAGACAGTTATCAACACTTTGAGCTTTTCTCTAACACCTTGGATGTTTTATAATGACCACCAGTATGACTTGGCTTTCATATAGCTAGATCTACTGGAGACCTACTCTATCACTGTGATCCTTATGAAGCAGAAGGTTTACTGTGATTGTAACCCTTACTCTAAAGATCAGGTTTGAAGGCAGTTGTAATTCTTGCTAAACACAGATATACAATGATTGAGACACTTATGTACAGACCACCTAAAATTGCTGGCTTTGTACCAAAATGTGAGGTCATTACTTTTATTGTTGTTTAACCCTGGATCATCCTGAGCACACTCATGATAAGAAGCAGTCCAGCCATGACCTCACCATCTTTTTAGGGGTATCTACGGTTACATTATTTAAAATGTTCCTCTTTGTTTAAGGTGGTGGTTGTTTGGTGAAGCAAACACATAAAGACATCTGTTTTTTTTTTTCTTTTTTTACAGAAATGATGGATTCATAAATTAGTACCATCTAGTTCTAAAGTCTAGTTTTTCAAGTCCTACTTTTGTTTTCCATTTTGTCTAGAGTCAGTAAAATCAGGACTGGCTAATAACTGGTGTCAGTTCAGCTGTGGCGAGTATACCTCTTCAAACTTTGGACTTTGAGTTAAAGCAATTATTTTCTTGCTGGGTTCACAGAATCAGTGACTGTGTGGTAAGAAGCTTGCTTCCCAACCACATGGCTCCAGGTTCAGTCCCACTGCATGGCACCTTTGGCAAGTGTCTTCTACTATAGCCTTGGGCCAACCAAAACCTTGTGAGTGGATTTGGTAGATGGAAAGTGAAAGAAGCTCGTCATATATGTTTGTGTTTATGTCACCGTAACTTAGCAGTTCAGCAAAAGAGACCGATAGAATAAGTACTAGACTTACAAAGAATAAGTCCTTGGGTTGATTTGTTCTACTAAAGGTGGTGCTCCAGCATGGCTGCAGTCAAATGACTGAAACAAGTAAAAGAATAAAATCTTACAGTATTTATTTAGTTGCAGCTTTCAGTGTTATGAGTTCAAACTCCAACACAACACTTGGATAACTTGTTTCTTCTTTTCTATAGACACAAAGTCAGTTTTTTTTTTCTTTTTAATGTTTTGGCAGTATTACCCTCACTATTTGATCCCTCTGATAGAATATGTATGAGACAAAGTCAATATCAGCTTGAGCAGAATTCTAACTCTGAATGTAGAGACGTACCCACGAGTATGATCAGGTATAGTTGTATGGTTTAAAAGTTTACAAGCCAAGTAAGATCGTTGCCAGTGCCCCTGGACTGGCTCTTGTGCGGGTGGCACATAAGATGCACCATTTTGAGTGTGGCCGTTGCCAGTACCGCCTGACTGGCCTTCGTAGGATTTTCGAGCGAGATCGTTGCCAGTGCCCCTGGACTGGCTTATGTGGGTGGCACATAAAAGACACCATTTCGAGCGTGGCCGTTGCCAGTATCGCCTGACTGGCCTTCGTGCAGGTGACACGTAAAAGCACCTACTACACTCTCTGAGTGGTTGGCGTTAGGAAGGGCATCCAGCTGTAGAAACTCTGCCAAATTTAGATTGGAGTCTGGTGTTGCCATCCGGTTTCACCAGTCCTCAGTCAAATCGTCCAACCCATGCTAGCATGGAAAGCGGACGTTAAACGATGATGATGAT
>NC_068987.1:19707700-19709079 GCF_001194135.2 Octopus bimaculoides | reverse complement strand
TCGTTGCCAGTGCCCCTGGACTGGCTCTTGTGCGGGTGGCACATAAGATGCACCATTTTGAGTGTGGCCGTTGCCAGTACCGCCTGACTGGCCTTCGTAGGATTTTCGAGCGAGATCGTTGCCAGTGCCCCTGGACTGGCTTATGTGGGTGGCACATAAAAGACACCATTTCGAGCGTGGCCGTTGCCAGTATCGCCTGACTGGCCTTCGTGCAGGTGACACGTAAAAGCACCTACTACACTCTCTGAGTGGTTGGCGTTAGGAAGGGCATCCAGCTGTAGAAACTCTGCCAAATTTAGATTGGAGTCTGGTGTTGCCATCCGGTTTCACCAGTCCTCAGTCAAATCGTCCAACCCATGCTAGCATGGAAAGCGGACGTTAAACGATGATGATGATGATGATGAATGCAAATCACTCCCAGGATTACCAGAGTGGGATAAAAGTTATGGATTACACTATATTTTTTAAATTTTTTTTATTTATGCTACTTACTACCACAAATATTCCTTCCATAGACTCACATTTGACCTAAATCTTGCGAGTGAAATTTTAAAGATCAAAACTGTACAGAAGTTCATCTGATAGCCTCTTGATGTTCTCAGCTGGTAGATTTAATTAAATCTGCTGCCTAGTTTAGCACCATCATCAGGCCTCTGGGTCCTTTTAGCAGAGTCCTCCATATTGCAACTATTTTCGCCAGGCCTGAAGTTGATTTGATATACAAATGTACTCCTTTATGAGTACATCTGTATACCTTTTAGTTGTATTTTTTCTCTCCCCTTTTCCTTACCATCAATCTCAGAATTACTAGAAATGGTCATTGCTTCCCAGAAACATGGTTCTGGATTTAGTCCTCTAGTGTGGCACCTTGGACAAGTGTCTTTTACTATAGCCTCTGGTTGTAAAGGATTTGGTAGACAGAAACTGAAAGAAGCCTGTTGCCTGTGTGTGCATGTGTATGACAGTGTTGTCCCTCCACCACTTGACAACTGGTGTTGGTGTGTTTACATCCCCATGAGTTAGCAGTTTAGCAAAAGAGACTGATAGAATAAGTACCAGACTTAAATAATAATAAAAATTAAAAAATAGGTACTGAGTGTCAATTTGTTTGACTAAAATTTTTCATGGGTGGTGCCCCGGGATGGCTGCAGCCTAATGACTGAAACAAGTAAAAGATACAATGCAAAACTAAAACCTTGTCCAGTATTTTTAGAGGGAAAAAATTTTTTTTTTCAAATATTTACGTTTCTTTTGCAAGGGATTGAAAAATTAACAAGCAATAAAAGCAGATTTTACCAAGAGAGAGAGAAGCAAAGAAAGTTTTATTGCCAGACATATGGTAGATTTATCTTCAACGTAGCCTCATTCCATCCCATTTT
>NC_068987.1:19699308-19705492 GCF_001194135.2 Octopus bimaculoides | reverse complement strand
GTGTGTGTGTGTGTGTGTGTGTGTGAGTATGGTAGGTAATTGTATGTGTGTGTGTTTCTAAACAGCTGAAAGCTTGCATTTTTTATTTATTTCTTTAATTTTTACTAGAAGCCATTTCTGTGAGAATCAGCAACTAGCAATTCTTTCGCTCTCTCTCACACACAACTGAACACTTACATAATGTACAAGTGTGTATAACACACACACACACACACACACACATAATGTACTTGTATGTGTTCAAAAATGAATATATATATATATATATGGTGATGATTTATATATACACAAACACACACATGCTTGTGAATGCGATTTTATGTATCCTTATCGTTGTGTATATATGTATACAAAGACACATACACTTCCAGTATGACTAATGTTTTGCAAAGAACTGCATTCTTCGTTAGCAATCCATCTACATCGACGACAGCGCACAACACCACCACACTGCTTACTGCACTCTTCTGCACTCTACTGCTGCACCATATGATAGGTGTTCATCTTTTCTTCCTGTCTCTTTATTATTCCTTTCAATATGTTTACCTTGTCGGAGAGCTTTGTCGCCCTACTCACACATGCGCACACACACACACACACACACACACACACACACACACACACACACATCTTTCTATTGTAGTAGGCGTAGTATTTTTTTTTAACATCCCTATTGTGTCACATTTGCATTCTTCTCCTTTATATTATCTGTTCTTTCTTTGAACAACTGTAAACTCGCATTGTTGTCGTTGTTTGTAGTAATAGTACCAGCAACGACAGCCAATGTTGTGTGGTTGTGGTCGTGATGGTACCTGTACTATTAGAACTAACAGTATTGTTTCTGTTAATACTTTCTAAGGTTTCGAGAAAGGCATGATTGTCACCCCCACATCTATGCACACATTGTAAGACTTCCTCTTTCCTATTACAGAAATATTCAATCAGAGGAGACAAAAATCATGTTACCCTGTTTTGTTTTGACTTCAGCATATTGCCTGATTTTTGTAGCAGATAAGCTGTATTTGGTTTGGTGTGTGTGTGTGTGTGTGTGTGTGGATAAATGTTGTTGTCTTGACCATAGTATATTACTGGTATCCATCTTTTTGCCACCATTTTGTGGCTAACTCACTCTCCAGATGGTGCTGTTGTCTGAAGCTTATCTGTTAGGGTAGGTGTGGTGTAGGATTACTGATCTCATTGAGTACTAGGTCCCAAACCAACAATAACCCTGATGGTTGCTGGTCATCTGTGTGGTGCAGCAACACTGTAAGGGTGCTTCACTGAATTCAAAGTTGGGTGTCTTATTGTTTTAAGTTCTCATCTCACCAAAGGCAGCTTTAGTTGATCCTCTATACTTCCCCCCTCCCCATCAACAGCCAAGGTAGATTTCTGCAGGAAAGGGGGTTAATATAAATAGCAGTAATACGCAAGGACCAAGTTAAAAGTTCCACAGGTCTACTTTCTTTGCCATCCAACAGTTTCCTGTTTATAAGAAATTATCATTATGTTAGAAATCATCTTTATTATTATTAATTAATTAATATTTTAAGGCAGCGAGCTAGCAGAATTGTTAGCACACTGAACAAAATGCTTAGCGGCATTTCATCCATCTTTACTCTTTGAGTTCAAATTCTGCCGAGGTCAACTTTGCCTTTCATCCTGTTGAGGGTGGAGATAAAATAAAGTATCAGTGAAGTACTGGGGTTGATGTAATCAAGTTGCCACCTCCTCCAAAACGTCAGGCTTTGTGCCTATAATAGAAATAATTATTGATTAATGTTTAATTATTATTTAATATTATTACTATTGGCAGAGATAGTTAAGTATTAGAGAAAATTACATTTTGTATTTAGTTACATCCCTTTGTTCTGTTGTGTATTGAAATCCTGCCACACAGTTTTGCCTTTCATTTTTCTGTGTGGGTTGATGGCAACAGGTCTCCACAATGGCCCCTTCTTTTACCTTCAAATAATACACTCCAGAGCTGGCTCCTATCCTTGCCAAACTCCCTAAACTCTCTCTCTTTCTAGGAATCTTTCATAGGCATGGAGAAACTGCTATTGTGTATCAAGTCACTGTAGAGGGGATTTAATCACATGCCTCACCTCCCCAACAAATTTCTGGCATTGGAGAGTACCATATGAAATACCTTGCAGTATTTAGTTTATATCCCCCTTTTCAGGGGCCTTTGTATTTTGATCTTTCTGGGATTAATAAAACAAGTGCTGGTCAAGTATGGGTGATGGTGGTGGAATTTGACCATAAACCTCCCTCAAAAACTATGTGACCGTTTGCCTAGACTGAATTGGTGGATGTGGTAATATAGCTGAGAAAAATGCTTGTCATATTTAGTTAAATTCTTTGCATTCTGAGTTCAATTCCTACCACTTTCAGCTGAGTGGTGGTGGGATGGACAGATAAAACAAATACCAGTCAGGTACAGGGTCCTGTCCATATAATTGACTGTTCCCTGTCCTTCTAAATACGTGGCCTTCTACCTGTGTTTGAAGTCTGTCCTACCAAATTCAACTATACCTTTTCATCTATTTGAAGGTCATCAAAATGAAGTACCAGCTGTGTACTGGGGTCAGTGTAAATGACTGTTCTCTAACCCCCAAATTTTCGGCCTTTTTTTTTATCTTTCAAATTACTCTTTCCTGAATTTACATAAAGATATCATCTTCTGTGCTTAATTAAAAAAAATACTATTTGGACAGATTGGCAGAATCATTGGTGCATTAAGGAAAAAGTGCCATGCATTAATTGTTGCAACTCTTTATGTCCTGTGTTCAAACCATGCTGAGGTCAACATTGCCTTTCATCTTTAAAGGGTTGAAAAAATAAACTAGCAATCAAGTATTGGGGTCAATGTAATGAACTTCTTACCACCCCCTCAAAATTGCTGGCCTTATGCCTAAATCAGGAAACATTAATGATTGCTAGCTGGCAGAATCATTAATGTTAAAGAAAATGCTTTTGATCTTGGTTCTTTGCATTATTAGTTCAAATCCTCCCAAAGCTGACTTAGCCTTTCATCCTTTTGGGGATTTGATAAAGTACCAGTCAAGTACTGGGGTTGATATAGTAATTAACTAAGCCTTGTCCCTCAAACTTGCTGGCCTCAGGCCTTATTTGAAACCATTATTATTATTATTATTATTATTATTATTATTTGAGTATTAGATTGGCAGCATCCTTAGAGCATTGGAAAATGTTGAATGGGATTTGCTCCAGCTCTTTATATTCTTGGTTCAAATCCTACTGAGGTCAACTTTTCCACCTTTCCAGAATCAGTAGCAGAAAGTACTAGTCAACTATTGGGGTCAGTGTAGTTGAATCACCTCTTCTCTTCAGTAATTGCTGGCCTTGTCTACTACTACTACTACTACTGTCTGAGTTGAGGTCTTGCTGGAACTCACTTTATATTTTCATCTTTCCAGTGAAGTACTGGCTGTGATGATAATCAACTAGTCTCCTGGGTGCCAGCATTTGAGATCATGGCTTTTATTTCAGATGTGTGGCTTAGTGGTGAGGGTATTTGACTTGACTGTCACAGGGTCCTGAGTTCAGTTCCTGGTGGCACATTGTGTCCTTTCTGTAAGACACTTTATTTCATGTTGCTCCTGTCCATTCAGCTGGCAAAAATGAGTTGTACCTGTAATTCAATGGGGCCAGCCTTGTCACAGTCTGTGTCACGCTGAATCTTTCTGAAAAAAAAACTTATGTTGATCGAATCAACTGGAACACTCGTCGTTGTCGTAACCAATGGAGTGTCAGGCAGTTGTCAATTAACATAACTATTAGAACATTGGACAAAAATGCCTTGTATTTAGTTGCTACCCTTTATGTTTTGAGTTCAAATTTCACCGATGTCAACTTTACCTTTCATCCCTTCAGGCTCAATAAAATAAAATGTTCATCTATTATTAACGGGGGTTAATTTAGTCGACTGTTCTCTCACGAAAATGCATGGTGCTGTGTTCTGTGTTTAATCATTATCATCACTCCTGACTTATTGTTTGTTGCAGGAGTATCTTGCACTGTGTGGGCAAGTTATTCAACTCTACTTGTCCATTGTAATGTCTGGTTTAAGATGTTTTATTATTGTCGATGTTGTCAGTATCTGTTTTATTGTTCTGTTGTTCCTGCTTTTTGCTTAAAATACAAAGCTTTCATTTTTTTTTTTCCTCCCTCACATCATAATGCAAACAGCTGTTGCCTTACACAAATACAGCATGGTGACTGTGGCTGTACTTGTAGTGGTCACAGTGTTCAAAGTGACAACGGTGGTGGTGGAGACAAGGATAACTATAGTCATACTATGAAGACAGTGGTGGCAATGGTTGTGATTCTGGTGATGAGGATTGGCAATAACGATGATATGTTTTATGTTATGACATTGATGGTGGTATAATTATGGTGTAACGACAGACTATGGCAACGATGATGGCTGACAGTAACGGTGGGTGGTGATGGTGGTGGTTGTGACAGTGATGACAGTGGACACTGGTGGAGTGTGATGACAGCAATTGCTGTGTTAAGCCCCCAGGTCAGCTGCTCTGATCAGAACAGACCCCCATCATCACCACCACCACCAGCATTGCCTTTGACAATGCTGGTAGTAGTGATGTTGGGAAGTGGTGACTAGGATGTGCTTGTTTCTTAAGGTGACTGTCATAATCATGACAACGGTGACAAGGATGAGGATGGGTGGCAGCGAAGGTGATGACAGCGGCAGTGGCAGTGACAGCCAGGATTGTTGCAGCAGCCGCAAACCATTAACAATAATAGTAGTGGTAGTAATGGTAGTAGTAGTAGTAGTAGTAATATCAATGTTGATGGCTGTAAACATGGCCGATCAGATATTTCTACTGCTGCTGCTGCTGCCGCTAATATTTCAGTCAGCAACAAGTATCTGCCACTTAGCCGTCTCCGCCACCCCTGCTCACATAGATCTTAGATGCCCTATTGATTTCAATGCTGATGGTTTTTTTTTGGTTTTTTTTCTTTACTACCCATCTCTTGCTGTTTATATTCATTATTTCAATAATAATAATAATAATAATGATAATAATAATAATAATAATCTTCATTTCTCCACCACTGCTTACCATGATTATAATCATCTTCCCCGCCCTCATCTTAAGACTTTCTACATACCACCAGCACCAACTTCTCTCTTCCACTTCTATCTCCACGATCATCATCATCATCACCGCCATCATCAACTTCACTATACTGTTGCTAATACCATTATTATCACCATACTATTACCATCACTATCCATACTAATTTTACCATTTACAAATGCCACCATCATTATTTACCATTGATATTCATTTGCCACCAGCTACCACCACCACCACCACCACACTTGACTGTTTACCAAACAATACCACCACGGCCACCACCCTTCTCACTGTATGTCATACTTTAACTCATCCACTAGTACCATTGCATTAGTCTTAATACCAACAACGCCACCACCACCACCATTACTCCTCCTCCTACCATATGCCATATACTACTATTACTGTTTATCACATACCACCCAAAACTACAGCAGCGACCACCACAACCATCTCTCGGTGTATACTGTTAATACACAGCCACCAATATCGTGCAATAGTCATAATAATATCACCACCACCACCACCACCGCTGCCATGATCACCACCCTCATCATTATTACGCCTGTCCCCACCCAACCCCAAATAGCATTACCATGCCATCTTTACTATCAACCTCTGCAGCATTATCAATCCTCTGCTGTCTCTTCATGATACCCCATTTTTCTTAGATTTTCATCCTTGTTTTCTTATTTTCTCTCTTTCTCTCTCTCTTTCTCTCCCATTCCTTTCATTCTTTCTCTTTTTCCCAGCCTTTCTTTTTCTCTTTTTCTCATTCCTTATTTCTTCCTTTTTTTTAATGAACCTTTTTCTTCTCTCTCTTACCCTTTTCTTTCTCACCCCTTTATCTTTTCTTCTTCATCCCATCCCTGCCTTGTTTCTTTCTTCCCTTTTCTATTTCTCTTTTATTTTCTATTTTCTCACTCTCCTTATCTCTCTCTCTTTCTCTCTCTCTCTCTCTCTCTCTCATTGTAATTTTTTTGTTTAGACCTATTTCTGCGAGAGAAAGTATAAAGTTAGATGTCAAAGTTAGTCAGTCACACAAACTGACCAAA
>NC_068987.1:19696539-19699134 GCF_001194135.2 Octopus bimaculoides | reverse complement strand
CCAAAACAGCAATGTCCAGTTCCTATTACATTGGTTGGACTAGATTGGGCTACAACGGGACAGAATGGGACGGACGGGAGATCAGCTGTTGTTCGGCCTGCTGATCATTATAATTTTGAGATGCTGTGTATATGCATGCACACACATGTGTGTGTGTGTGTCATGCGACTGTCTTCGATTGACCAGTTCCAGCTGTTCGTTGTTATTGGTCAGTTTCATCTTGCATTGGATGGATGGATGGCAGTCTTGTTGGCATTTTTCTCGTGGTTTAGCAAGCTCCTGCAGTAGCTTGCGGCCAGCTGCTCCTGCTACAGATGATTGTTTTGCATGTTGTTCTTCTTCCAAGTTGTTTCTTTACTTGCTCCCTGTCTGTCTCTTTCTTTCTCTCTCTCCCTCTCTTTCTCTCCCTCTCTTTCTCTCTCTCTCTCTCTCTTTCTATCTCTCTTTCTATATATATGTGTGTGTGTGTGTATGTAATTTGTTTTTTATGGTTTAGGAAAATAATTATCCAGTGTGCCTTAACCTCTCTCATCACCACCACACCTACCACTGCTACTACTTCCACCACTACTATGACAGCCACTGCCACTACGGCTTCTACTACAACCTCTACTATTACCATTGCTACTACTACTTCAACTACCAACACCACCACCCCCACCACTACCTCCACTGTTACTGCTACTACCACTGCTACCACTAACTCCACCACCACTGCTACCATTACCTCTGCCGCCACCTCCACTACAACCACCACCCATTTCTCCCTCCACACCACCTCTACTACTACTACTACTACAATCACCCCCTTTCACTACCACTATGTCCACTCCCACTACCTCCATCACCAGGACCACCACCACCATCACTAAATTGCTGATTCCCATTTTTTGCCTTCTTACAACTCCTCCTCCTACTGTGGCTGCCTCTTCTTTTCCCTGTCTCTTGCATCTTATTAATCTCCTCCTCTTCCTCCTCCTCCTTCCACTGCAACTCCTTTCTCCTCCTACCATTGTGCTTCTTCTTTCTATATGGATTCCACTCCCCCTCCCCATTGTCCACTCTTCTCTCCCCCAGGGTTATATGACCATATGTCCATCTGCTTCCTTCTACAACTTAAGATCTCTTACAGATGCATTCTGTATTATCACTTGTTCTGCTCTTAACCCCAGGTCAGGCCTGACAGAGCAGACCTATTGTGATCAAAGGTGTTGCAATGATGACCATACTGTGTTTTTGAATATCAGTCTTTATTTAAGATTGGTGGTGGGGGTCGTGGTTTGAGGGAGATTTGGTTGCTATTTTTAGCAGATTGAGTGACCTAAGTGGTCACATGTTAGTGTTGTTTAGTGTTTTAGGTTAATGGAAGCTCCATATAAGTATCTGGAATGTATTTTGTTAGCTACATCTGGTGAATTCAAATGTCCCATTGAGCATGCAGATGCTCGTGGAAGACTTTATACATACTTAAACTTGTACCATTGTCTACCTTTGTAAGAAGAGAATCATCTGCCTGACTGAACCCGTTCGTTACCATGTTTTTATTGAAATACACTGCATTTGTTTTAATTAATCTTGAAAGTAATGAAGACTTCAATGAAAATAACTTTTGTCATTATTAAGTTAATGTTTAGAACATAGATAAACATGAAAATTTTGGAAAGTTTTAAATTAGATCTCAGGAAGTTTTATCATAGAACTAGAATTGGGGTTAGGCGTGCAGGTATCAAAATGTTTAATCTCTTCACCTGGTCAACACCACCACCACTTGGCGTTTGGAACCCTTCTGCAGAGTCTTTTCAGTTGTAAGCTTTCAGACAAACTCTGTGGTTTGGAGATAGCTCCCTCCCTCAGTCTCGGATGTCCTGAAAAAGTCAGGGATGTTATACTTCCTTTTTGACTGAAAGATTTATGACAATAATAATAATAATAATAATCTTTTCTACTGTGGCAAAAAAGGCTTGAAATTTGGAAAGGGTTAATGCCTAGTCTATTCTATTGATTCCAGTATTTGGTTGGTTCTTATTTTATTGATCCCAAAAAGATAACTGGTATCGACCTTCCTGGAATTTGAACTCAGAAGGTAAAGACAGACAAAATGCTACTGAGTATCTTGTATGGCATGCTAACAATCCTGCCTACTTGCCACCTTTTAATGGTTTCAAATTTTGGCACTAGGCCAGTAATTTCAGAGGAGGGGGTAATTTGATTACATTGACCTCAGTGTTTGACTGGTACTACTTATTTTATCAATCACGAAAGGATGTGAAAAGCCTCGGCAGAATTTAAACTGAATATGTAAGGATGGATGAAATGCCACTAGACATTCTGCCAATTTGCTGCCTTTATAATAATAATTTCAAATTTTGGCACAAGGCGTAGGAGTGGCTGTGTGGTAAGTAGCTTGCTTACCAGCCACATGGCTCCGGGTTCAGTCCCACTGCGTGGCACATTGGGCAAGTGTCTTCTACTATAGCCTCTGGCCGACCAAAGCCTTGTGAGTGGATTTGGTAGACGGAAACTGAAAGAAGCCCGTCGTATATGTGTGTGTGTGTGTTTGCCCCCCCCCCCAACATCGCTTGACAACCGATGCTG
>NC_068987.1:19691809-19696360 GCF_001194135.2 Octopus bimaculoides | reverse complement strand
TGAGCGAAAACACCTAAAGCTCCACGAGGCTCCGGCAGGGTATGGTGGCGAACCCTGCTGTACCCTTTCACCACAACTTTCTCTCACTCTTACTTCCTGTTTCTGTTGTGCCTGTAATTCAAAGGGCCAGCCTTCTCACACTCTGTGTCACGCTGAATCTCCCTGAGAACTACGTTAAGGGTACACGTGTCTGTGGAGTTCTCAGCCACTTGCACGTTAATTTCACAAGCAGGTTGTTCCATTGATCAGATCAACTGGAACCCTCGACGTCGTAAGCGATGGAGTGCCAACAACAAAGTCCTCTACAACAAAACAATGTCTTTCTCAGACCTTCACATACATGTGTCAGATGCTTGGTTAGTTTTAACAACTGGAAGCTCTAGTAATAAGGTCACAAGGTTACATTCAAACTTGTTGCCTAGACAGGATTAAATAAATCCTTTATGCTCGTGAAATGTCACACAAACATAAAATTAAGCTATATAAGCCAATGGAACCAGCCTCTACTTCAGTCATGGACAAACTGCTGCCTGTGAGGAGTTTTTGAATGGCATGCCTAATGAAGAATTTACCTTGAACTGATTAGTAGTGTAGCCTCACCTGACAATACATGTCTCATGTATCCTATTTTATATAAAAGGTTGCCCATACATGCTCTACATGGTTGGCTGATTGTCTTATTGAAAATGGCAAAGTTTATACTTGAATTACATTCTGCTTTCTTAATATTGAAAATAAATATGAAGGACATTAGGGAATGTAGTCCTGGATAAAGAAGGTAGATTAGTAGTTATGATTAGAACACCTTTTTATCACAAATTTGCTTGATCAAGACTGGCCCGGGAAATCAACAGAAACAACGGTTAAAAATCAAAAAATATATAATGAATAAAAAAAATAATTGATTGTTGACCCTGAAATATAAGTTGTTACAATGCAACTAAGTGACCTACACACTAGTATCATGTCTGCTGCTGCTGTCTTTCAGTCAGTTCACCTGCTGGGCTGTTATGGTGTTGGTTTACGTTTCCTTTGTATGTTTTGACCAGAATGCACCATAAACTAGACAGGCAGGTAGACAATAACAACTTGCATTTTCTGTTTAATCTTCTTCTGGCCTGACTGAAATCCATTCGTCCATATCCTCTTTGTCTCTCTCTCTTTCTCTCTCTCTCTCTCTCTCTCTCTCTCTCTCTCTCTTGTATACATCGTTATCATTTAGTGTCCACTTTTCCATGCTTTCATTGGCCTCATGGAATTTGTTGAGTCAGATTTCCTATGGCAGGATGCTTGGAAATAGATGAGGGTTGGTGATAGGAATGGCAAAGTAATATTTCCCAATGACCAGGTGTGTTTTCATGAGAAACTGGCAACAAACATCACTTGCTGTTTTTACAATCATCATGTGATGTCAAGACATAGTTTCTGTTTGCCAGATCCACTCACATGGTGTTGATCAGCCCAGAGTTATAGCTGAAGATACTTACCCAAGATGCCACACAGTGGAACTAAACTGAGAGCCCCATGGATCCAAAGCCTTGCCTTTCACTTGCAATTCACCCCCAAACTACAGAGTTTCCTTAAACCCTGTTCTAGACAGCGGTGCTCCAAAATAGCCACAATCCTGTGACTGAAACTGACAGAGTACGAAATATAGGAAATCATTACTTAGTACGTACACACACACACACACATACACACACAGTGGCTTTTCTATTGTTGGCTTTGTGCCTAAGTAATCAAAATTATACTCTCATCACCTTCTTGAAGTATCACTTGACGGTGAAAGGTGATGGTGAGAAAGGGAAGTTGTACACTTGAGCAAATTTAAAGAAAGGAAGGGGTGAAGGTAGTAGGCTTTGACTGTAGTGAATAGATGGACACTTCAGCTCCACTTGAAGGTGGAAACTGAGTGGGTGAGTGAGAGAAGGGTGTGAGGGGGCTTTTGTGTGTGTGTGTGTGTGTGTGTGTGTGTATGTGAGAATGTGAGAATCAAGGGAGGAGAGACTGATTTTTGTGTATTCTCCCAGAATGGTGTTCAATATCTTCAACAAAGCCATGAGCAACAATGAAACAGTAGGTCCGGTCCTAAAGGTTGCATCTAGAAGCACTCGAGGGTCAGGTGGTTGGTGGTCTTAAATGCATAATATATAATCTATGCATGTTTGTGTTTGTTCCCCACTGCCACTTTACATCCGGTGTTGGTTTGTTTGCATCGGTATAATTTAGTGATTTGGCCAAAAGAATGACTGATAGAATAAGTACCAGCCTTAAAAATAAATACTGGGGTCAATTTGTTCAACTGAACTCTTTAAGGCAGTGTTGTAGCATGGCTACAGTCCAATAACTGAAATGAGTAAAAGATATGTACACGCACATACTCTCTCTCTCTATTTGGTTGCAGTTATGAGACAATTTATGCTGGAGATATGGTATTTGTACTTCGCGACAATAAGCAGGTGTCAATTAAAGTACACATTAAGCTCATGTTTGACCCCTTATTCTTGTCTATTTCCATGCAGTGTACCTGTGTTGAAACCATAATGATAACTGTATGGCAGCTGGAAACGTGATGCATTAATTTATTGACCCTTTCAGGGTCAATAAATTAAGTACCAGTGAAGCACTGGGGTTGATGTAATCAACTTAATCCCCTCCCCCAAGCTGCCCTTGTAGCAAAAGTTTGAAATCATCATTATTATTATTGCAAGTACCAATAAAGTACTGGGGGTCGACGTGACTGACATTCCCCTCCCCCAAAATTTCAGGCCTTGTACCTATAGCAGAAAGGATTATTATTAATCATACTGTGTCAGTTGCCTTTGTAAATCACATCCATTTCTTTTGTCCCCAAAACTTTACTTTGCTATAGCCTTCCGCTGCTCATTTCTTCTCTCCTACTAATGTCAATTTAGAGATTGTCCAACTGAGTATCAGCATTACCATTCTCACCAGTCTTTGACGGTCTGTAGAGGGTCATTAGTGTTGTCCTTCCTACTGCATTGAACCATGAAGTTATCCATTATTTCCTTCATCCTGATGTTGAGTTACAACTAGACAGACAAGGCTTAATGTATGAATGTTCAGTCAGTATGGAATGGAAAGCAATTGCAGTCCTTCTGGTGCCATTTGTACCCATATTGAACTCTAGATTTCAAATACTATGGATATCTTATCTTTTTTGTCAGACTGTGACCATGCTGGGGCACCACTTTTTTTAAAACCTAGTATTTATTCTATCAGTCTCTTTTGCTGAACTGCTCGGTTACAGGGACATAAAAGCACCAACACCAGTTGTCAAGCAATGGTGAGGTACAAACACACACACATACACACACACCAGGCTTCTTTCAATTTCTGCCTACCAAATTTATTCACAAGGCTTTGGTTGGTCTGACCAAAGACGCTTGCCCAAGGTGCCATGCAGTGGGACTGAACCCAGAACCATGTAGTTGGGAAGCAAGCTTCTTACCACACAACCATGCCAGTGCCTATAGTGACCACATTTTTTTGTCTCGTTACATTCTGGTATGATAAAACTAACATTGTTCATTGCAGAATATTAGGTAAAATAACTTTTGCTATTTGGACCCATTGTGAGTTCAAATTTCACTCAGGGCCACTTTGCCCTTCATCTTTCAAAGATTGATAAAACACTGTTTGCTGTAGAACATTGGAAAAAATACCTTTTGCTAATTGGACATGTTCTACCATGCTGGACAAATTGCTTAGTAGCATTTCCTCCAACCCTTTATATTCTGAGTTCAAATTCTGCCAAAGTCAACTTTGTCTTTCATTTTTTTTTTTCAGGTTTAGAAATTGAAACCTGTCAGTGACTTTTGGGAAACCCTGTGTATATAAACTGACAAAAACAGACAGCATTTTCCTAAATACATCTTATATATTCTTTAAGCAGTATGATAAAATAGTTATAATTAAAATCCTATGCATCTACTTTTAATTGGAAATCTATCCAATAAGTTATGCTCGAGTAGCAAAGCATGATATACAAAATTGTGAGACATTTATTATAGACTGTCAGCCTTGTAAGAAGATGTTAAAAAAAAACTTTATAACAGCTATAGTTAAGAAGAGAAATACACAAAGTTTGTGACTCTAATTGTGTATAAAACTCCATATACAGCCACAGTTTCTATTGTATGCAATTTAGAAAAATGAAAAAAAGGCAGCTAGATTTCACCCCTTCTGTACATTAATATATACATCTATGAACGGTTCTCTTTTCACTGCTTTAGAAAGCTCTGTGAAGTTTATGCTTTACTGAGGTTAATGCGACTGAAACCTACCCAGCAGTGTCTCCTGTACCTGCCAAAATGATTAAAATGGTGTCAGACATTAAACTGAAAACTTGTCTTTTCTTCATCTTGTGACTACTTGCCTTCTCTACTGCTTATTGAATTAAACACGTGAAGAAAAGTACCTCATCCATTGTATGTAAGCAACTTGCCTTATCTGTGAAAGATTTTAAGTTTAACAAAAGAAAAAATAAAAGATTATAGAGATTTATATTCACCTCTCTCTCTCTCTCTC
>NC_068987.1:19688643-19690655 GCF_001194135.2 Octopus bimaculoides | reverse complement strand
GCCTTATTATTTAACATACTCACTGGTAAAATTTCCACTCATTCACTTATTTACTTTTCCTAAAATGTTTGTTGCATCTTGCTACCTTTTCTATAGTCATTGGCTATCCGAGAATACAGCTCGGTTAACACTGTCAATGACTATTGAAAAAGTTGCAAGACACAACAAAAATTTTAGGAAAAATAAATGAATGGAAACCTTACCAGTGTGTGTGTGTGTTAAATAAGACACTAAAAGAGAAAGACTTTCCCCAGACACAAAATATGCTTCAACACACGAACTCACATAAAGAATCTTCCGAACCAAATCCAGAAACGAAGTAGATATATATATATATATATATATATATATATATATACACGACAAGCTTCTTTCAGTTTCCATTTATGAAATCCACTTACAAGGCTTTGGTCACCCCAAGGCTACACTAGAAGACATTTGCCCAATGTACCATGAAGTGGAACAGATCTCAGGACGATGAAGTGGGGAAGCAAATTTCTTACCTCACAGCCACATCTGTATTTTATAATGATGATACTGTAGTTAATAGTAATTGTAGATATCTATTGATATCACCATAATAATTGTGTACATCATCAACAGCATGAGCAAATTTAATCTTTTTAGCATTCACATTACTCTGTCAAATGTAATGCTTATTTATTCACATTGTTTTGAATTAATCATGCATCATCTTGTAGCTTTGAGATTTTGATGGTGTGATTGTGTATTTCTAGAATGACATTGTAGGGTAGGTGTGAGAGGCCAGATCTGGTCAATTTGAACATAAAGCAAGGTAGAATATTTGAACCAAATATGGCCGGTTTTAATGCCAAGGGGTTACTGTTGAGTGAGTGGTTCGCAATTAGTTACCCCCACCATGACGAACTGCACTCTTCCTACAAAATAGTTTAGCTATACGAGGAGTTGCAACAATTATTGCTGCTTATCTCGGTCAGCTCCGATTGAACCAACTTGTGATCAAGTGTTTCAAAGATGACCATCTCACTTTGTTTTCACACATCTAATACTATATGCAGGCATTTAATATTAATGCAGTCTTAGCTATCATCTTTTTTTAAGTATTAAGGTATAATTTAGGGGAAACTTGGCTGCTGTTTTTAATAGGTTGAGTAACCACATACAGGATCTGCTGCTGCCTCAAGCTGGTGTACGTGTAGTAATTTAGTTGAGATATTTTTTGATGTTCTTATACTCCTTTCTTTAGTACCAACTGCGATATATGTAATACTGTCCTACTTATACCTCGACAAAAATTAACCTATTGGCCAGTGAGAAAGCTTCTCTGTGGCTGCTCATCCTGTTAGCTATAGTAGCCAACTCTTTCCTTCCCTCTTTCACTCTCATTCTCTCTCCCTCTCCTTTTCTCTCATACCATACCCTTCAGCCTTAAACTGAAAGGGTTAATTCGACACTGGTTCTGTATATGAAGGCATGTAGTCCAGTGATTAGAGTATAGACTCCTGATCATAGCTGAGATGGATTTTACTCATAGTTCTGCTTATCCCTTTGTTGACCGGTGTGCAAAGAGTAATAAATAATTTTATATAAAATTGGCCTTGTGCCTAGTTTGAAAGAAAGAAAGATATTTTCTTTATTCTTAGAGTGACCTTTTTCTTTACATTTATCTTTCAGCATATCAATCCATGCACGATGTACCAGAGTCAGAAACAACGGAAGAAGTTGAGCCCACAAACCAGCGTGTTGTATATATTAATACTTCCCAACCGGTGAAATACTGCTCCAATAAAATAAGGTAGGCATTCCGTACTTACTTTACTTTCTTTTCTTCTCTAATTCTTACAGACATAGCTGTGTGGTTACTGGTTCATTTTACGACATGGTTGTAAGTTCAATTCCACTATGGGACCTTGTGCAAGTGTCCCCATCTCTAGCTTTGGATTAATCAATATTTTGTGAGTAAAATTTTGTTGATGAAAGCCACAAAAGCCTATGATTATATATATATATATATATATATATATATATAT
>NC_068987.1:19684528-19688576 GCF_001194135.2 Octopus bimaculoides | reverse complement strand
ATATATATCTTTTTTATTTGTTTCAGTCATTAGACTGTGGCCATGCTGAGGCACTTCCTTGAAGAATTTTTAGTCAAATGAATTGACTCCAGTAACAATTTTTTTTTTAAAGCCTGGTACTTATTCTGTCTGTTTCTTTTGCCAAATTGCTAAGTTACAGGAACATAAACACACCTGCACTAGTTGTCAAGTGTGTGTTGGGGAGAGAGACAGACACACACACACACACACCTATGATAGGCTTCTTTCAGTTTCCATCTACCAAATCCACTCACAAGGCTTTGATTAGCCTGAGGCTTTAGTAGAAGACATTTGTACAAGGTGCCATGCATTGGGACTGAACCCAGAATCATTATCAGTTATTCTTGATCTTGCTTTGGGTTTAGTAGATTTCATTCAACCATAGCAGGAGCACCATCTGTTGATAAACCATGAAGGTTTTTGAAATGTAGATTAAATCTGGCCACTAAAATTTTCAATTCTTGAAAAATATCTTCCCCAAAGGTCGTATCTTTCATTCCTCAAAGACCAAGCATTTCTTCTGTGATATTTAAATCTTTATCAATTCCATGTACAAAAGCTACAAGTTGGCCTGTATTTGACACATCAGTGCTCTCATCAATAGCTAAGGAAAATATTTAAACTGTAAAGAAAGTCTTTTCAAGCCTAATTCTACATTAGTTGCAAGTTCATCAATCCATTTTGTTACAATTCTATGAGACAAACTAATATTATCAATTTCTTTTTTTTTAAATCTGAACAAAAAATTTCAGCTACTGCTTGTAGGCATTCTTTTACAAATTTACCATCGGAATAATTTTTCGAATGTTTTGCAATTTTTGGGCTAATGATATAACTAGCACGAATAATATTTTCGGTATCTTCACGTCTGTTGACAAAAATTGTCTGCTGCTCTTTCAAATCTTTTATTAAATTTTCAACTTTTTCTTTCCTACGTTGACCTTGAAAACTTTCATAATGAGATGAGTGTTTGGAGATGTAGTGTCTTTTCACATTATATTCTTTTATGACAGAAACTGATTCTGAGCAGAGTAAACACACTGGTTTGTTTTTGATTTGTATGGAAAAATAATCATTGGTCCACTTTTCTTGGTACACTTGGGATTCGTTATCCACTTTTCACTTTTTTTGATGACGGCATTTTAGGATTGGATAATTCAAGGGAAAAATATAGATGGTGGTGATAAATAACAGAGCATATGTTGGGGTGTGAAATATAAACTTTATATAAGGAAAATACATACTTGATCAGAGGAATAAGAATGAAGCGGTATGTTGTGTATGGCTGATATTCTTGATAGTTGTTTGGATAAATGCATTTGAGCAGAGTTATTTCTGGCCTTTGCATATTAGCAAATTAATAGGCTTGAAATATCTTTAGTTAGTAAATTGGTTGTTTGCTAAACTGGTTCTTAGTTTTAAGAGAATTTTTTGAGTGAGTGTGGGAATGACATGTTGATCATTTTCTAGTGTCAAGAAAAGATAACCTTAGTAGGGCTTACAATTAGTTTCATTTTATTACTGATGTTTCCTGTCTCTTTTTCGAGGAAACATCAGTTTCACTTTCTTTATTTTGATTCTACAAATTTAGTCCTTTCACCTTTCCTAGAATTTTTGCTGAATTTTCCACAAAAGCTTGTTTCGTTTTTGCCTATTTACTCTACAAGTCGGCCAGACTAGAAAATTAACCACTTCACAGCCGTACTGCTACAGGTCTCCGCAGGCCAGAAAAAAAGCTTTGTGAGCCAGATCTGGCCATGCCTGAGCTAAGGTATATAGGAACTGAAGGATGGCTGGCCCCTAGACATATCACACCAGGTTCATCAATGTATGGACATGTTCTGTTGTCAGGTGAACCAGTCCTACTCACTGCCTTAGGGTTATTAAGTTCAGTACCTCAAGGGTAAGCTATGAAGAGGAAGAGACTAGTTGTGTAACTTGTAAATTAAATAGCAGAAGGCAGCAGGAAACCACTGCTGAATATTTCCCAAGAAAATTCATGAATTTTCAGACTCTGACATAGAGGTCCTTGTATTTGAAATATTATCCCATCAGATGTTGCCAAACAGCCAGTTGTTGTCTACAAAGTTTTGTATGTGTCTTGGTCCTTTGTTGGAATCTCTAAAACGTTGTCTTTGTAGGCTGACAGTAGAACATTTCTTTAGAAACTGTCACAAGACCTGTGTATCCCATCCATCCATTTTCTCTGCTTGGTGGGTAGAATCCTAAAGCACCTCCTCCAAAGAGTCCTATCAGAAGCAACTGTCATGAGACTTTCCAACTGGATTCCCCCAAGTGGGACCAACTGAGTCTATAGATATTATCCGGCCATCTCAGTTTTGATCTACCCATATGTCTCATACCAGTTGGCTTGGCTTGAAGAATCTCTCTTGCAATTCTTTCCTGTGACATTCTAATCCTGTGTCCATAACACCATATGTGTATCCACTCAATACAGAGAAGTAGTGGCTTGACCTGCAGAGATACCCTGATCTCTGAGCTATGCACCCTGTTGAGTAACATTACTCCAAAGATCCTTCAGATTAACCCCATTTTAGTAGCTTATCTTCACAATCATTGTCCTAATCCAACATTCATGACTATAGGTGAGGGCTAGGCAAGAAACCCAGATTGAAGACAAGTTTGGCTCTTTCTTTTTTATTATTACTACTAAGGCAGCAAACTCACAAAATCTTTAGCACGTTGGATGAAATGCTTAATGGTATTTCACCCATTTGAAAAGGAAAGTGTAGCTGGAGAGGAGATGTCTGTTGGAGTGTACATTCCAAAAGAGATTGAAGCATGTTGCACGAGTGTTGTGTGTGCAAGGAACTGTGTGAATAGACGGGGGAAAAAAAGGAAAACAAAAAAGGTGCCAGCGATCGATTGGGGCTTGTGGGGTCGGAGCATGGCCTGATCATCGCTTCATTTGTGTTGTCTAACGTACTGTTAATATCATTTGACTTTTTTATATTTTATATAATTTTTAAAGTCATATTTTATGTAAACCATTCGCATTACTGATCCCAATCAGTTGTTTTGTACCATTCTATATTTAGCCCCCTGTGGGCAATAAAGAAATTGGTATTTCACCCACTGCTATGTTCTGAGTTCAAATTTCGCCGAGGTTGACTTTACCTTCCATCTTTTCAGGGTCAATGAAATAAGTCGATGTAATTGACACCTCCCCTCCCCCAAGATTGCTGCCCTTGTGGCAAAATTTGAAACCATTATTACTAAAACTCTCCAGACACCCCTGTAATAACCTAGATAATCCTGCTAGTGTTTTAATCACATACAATACAATACATTACAGTGTAAGCAAACAGTCTACACTGAATTTTTTTTTTTTTCCTTCTGAATAGGATGATCGTTCAAAATGTAATAATATAATAGGATGATCTTTCTGAATGTAATCAGTTAACCATAAAGTTTGTTTTTGTTTGAAAACTCTTATTTTGAGCTCTTTTAATTAGGCCATATATTATATCTTATATTAATTAGGCCATATATTATATCTTATATTAATTAGGCCAGATACTACATCTGATCTAGTTCATATGATTCAGTGGTTAATATAGTAAGACATGTTGGGTGGCTGATGATATTGTCACTTCAGATTGTATAGCCACTCCACTCATAAGCTCTTCATCTATGGTATTTTTGTGTGCCTGCACTATGATTCATCTTACGACTGCAGTCACAAGAAAGTGTCTCAATTTCAATACAGGAACCTCTGTTTCGACAGAGCATTAATGAATGCCTTGACTTCCTATGATACTGCTTTACCACTTCCACTCTCTTTCCATACTCGACTACACCATCCTTTCATGTGCCATCTGGGTAATTATGCATGTGTGTATGCTATGTTTGTGTATCTATATAGCGCTTATAGGATATGTTCATGGATGTGTATCTAGGTTTGTATGTAAGGACAATTTACTCCTACATAGTGTCTTGGTGTATGTGTGTATGTACGTACACACACACATGTAGGTGTATATCTCTCCCTATATATATATATATA
>NC_068987.1:19682949-19684119 GCF_001194135.2 Octopus bimaculoides | reverse complement strand
ATAAATTGAATTTAATTGAGTTTTTACCTGTAAATTTGGATTTTTATCCCTAATAATATTATTACATATATATATATATATATATATATATAATTTACTGTTGATAAAAACCAGGTGAGCTGTGTTCTGTAACTTAAGTGAAAAAGTGTATAATAAATGCACTAATACAAAGTTAAAAACATTTAATGAATGTACAGGTGAACAGAAAGAAATGTATACTGAGTGCACAAACAGACGGAAAACAGACACAGAAGGCCTCTTATTCTGCTTCAGTTTGAGTAATACCATCTGGTTGATAACTGATGAAGAATTAGCGACCTTAAAACGGTAACAAAGAGTGTGTATAATTGGAATACACAAATGAAAGGAATAGAAGTGTAGCTAATATTTTGGGTTATATACTCTTTATCGAGAAGTAAAACTAGTGGGAGAAAAAGAATTGGAAATGATAGGCATACCTGTATATGCAACAAAATTTCCATAAACCACAAACCCCTAAAGAAGTATAACCCTTACAACAATTAGAACCTCAATGAAAGAAGGTCAGACAATTTCAATGTATGGTATAAGATATATCACATAGCTATCATAAGCCAAGAACAAGTTTAACAGCAAAAATTAGAATTTCAATGGACACTTTAGAACCACAAGAACACAAGATGCAGAAGGCTCGCAATCAAAAACAAGCAGGTACATAGTGGCTGCGTGGTAAGTAGCTTGCTTACCAACCACATGGTCCTGGGTTCAGTCCCACTGCGTCGCACCTTGGGCAAGTGTCTTTTACTATAGCCTCGTGCCAACCAAAGCCTTGTGAGTGGATTTAGTAGTAGGAAACTGAAAGAAGCCTGTCATATATACACACACACACATATATGCGTGTGTCTGTGTTTGTCCCCCCAACATTGCTTGACAACTGATGCTGGTGTGTTTAAGTCCCCGTAACTTAGCAGTTTGGCAAGAGAGACCAATAGAATAAGTACTAGGCTTACAAAGAATATGTCCTGGGGGTCAATTTATTCGACTAGAGGTGGTGCTCCAGCATGGCTGCAGTCAAATGACTGAAGCAAGTAAAAGAATAAAAGAATATACATCCCATCTTTGGCTACCGAATGGATTTTATTATGGTTTCAACAGCAGGGCAGTACCACCCAAGATGTAGTTGTATATGAG